>NC_082395.1:13048556-13143556 GCF_031168955.1 Gadus macrocephalus
TTACAGTGTGGATGGACAAAGTTACCTAATATTGGTTGTGGCTGAAGTGGTGATTCATGTCATATAATCAATGTGTTAAAATGTGTCTGGTCTTCAATGTCAGCTTTGTCTCATTGAATGTGTGTCCTGAAGTGCTTCAGCCAACGGGCATTTAAATGTGAAGGGTAGGATATGGTCAGTAATTGGCTGATCATAAAGTGAGATGCAGGGATTATGAGAAATGCTTCCTTCTATATTCAGGACCTCCACTTTTCCACATAGTGTGCCTAAGACACTATATGAGAGCACAGTGCGCTCAATACATTATATGAGGGCATAGTGTGTTTAAGACATTATATTCGAGCACACTGTGCTCAATTATATTGGAGCTGACGAGGCATCGCTTTAATGGAATCAAAGTAATTGAATGGAAAATAAAGGCCGTAATGTATGAGATTTAAAGATGAGAAATTAAGATTAGGATGTAACGTGCTAGGCCTGTGTTCAGCAGAGACCCACCAGACCAATGAAGATGCAGAAAAGCTGCACCACGTCGGTGTAGGCCACAGAGTAGAGCCCTCCCACCAGAGTGTAGAAAATGGCAATGAGAGCGGATAGAACAACAGACATTTTGATGTTGATGTCCACGATCACGCTCAGGGTCGCACCTGTAACATCAGGTATACGAATTAAAACTTTAAAGATAACAACACACATGACATAGCACACACACACACACACACACACACACACACACACACACACACACACACACACACACACACACACACACACACACACACACACACACACACACACACACACACGTCTACTTGACACTCACCAAGGGCAGATAAGATGGCCGCAGACCAGAATATTTCTCCCATTAGGGCAGGGATGAAGAGCAGCCCCCCCATGCGCTTCCCGTATATTTGCTGGAACGGGTCCAGCATGGTGACGTAACCGCGCGAGCGCATCGGCTTGGCGAAAAAAAGACCACCTATACGCAGAGGACAAGCGCGGCAGCAAGACTTGATCGTGAATTTTACTGTAGAACAAGGTTTAATTAATTTCAACACAACGTAACAGTGGCACCTACCAACTACAAGACTCAGTGCGTATCCGAACGGCGCTTGTGCCCAAGCCAAGCCGAAGCCAGGTAGATAAACATACTCAGCCGTGCCGTTGATGTACCCTCCTCCAACCCAGGTCGCTGAAATGAAACACAATTAAATAAAGAAATTGAAAATACCAACTTATTCTATTTTTAAGACAATGGTTTTAATAAAACACATTTCAAAAAGTGTTTCTTAGAGCTGTTTTACTTCTATTTTTGTGATACAAATATAAAGTAAAAAACGGTTTATTTTCTTTTTGTTTGAAAGCAGTTAAGACAAAATTAAAAACTGGGGGCTAATAGGACAGGGTGTCTGTACTGGACTTACCTGTCATGGTGAATCCACCCACGAACAAGCCGATATCCCTACCCCCGACCATGATGGTCTCACTGCGGTCCGTGCCCTCCGTCTCCCCGGAGTGCTTGTTTTTCCACGCGGCCCAGATGCCCACAACGAGGATGAGCATATAAAAGATCGCGATGGCCACGAGACCCTCTATGTGGATAGCCATGGTGGCCCCTGCTGGGAACGCACTGATGTCTCGCTAGGAACGGCAGGGCATGGAGTAGTCCTGCGTGGGGCACACGGAATGGCACGGTGTGGTCATGGGACACACACTCTCAATGGCCAGGTAGCGACTGATGACTGATAACAAGAATCTAACTGAATCGTAAATGTAAACATATCATATAGATTTGAGTTTCATTAAAATGTATCTGCCTGCGATTGTATTGCAGTTTGAGAGATGCGCGTAAAGCGCTTTTTACGCGCGTCCTTTTTTACTTAAAAATATAGATTGTCATATCCGAATAATATTCCAGAAGGGCACATGCCAATAGTTTGGTTTCAAACCACATGTTTATTAACTGAAAACAACTTATTTTTTATCCACGCATTATGATTTTTCATTCCAAGCGAGGAGCTACCACCGACAAACGATTATTGATCAAATATAAAAACCTACCTGAGGTACTTTCGCAATCATGTACTTCAAACTTTGTCAGTATCGTGTAGAAAAATGTTGACTTTTGACGAAAATGTGATGGATCGTCCTTCGATCCTCCTTGGACAAAGCGTCAACTCGGATCTTGGAAAGGTCCTCTCAGTGAAGCTCAGTTAGACTCCAGCTCGCACGTCACCGAAAACCCAACGTCCTTTACATTAACATAATTCGTCCAAACACGTCACCGAAAGCTGTATCACGAATCCTGACAAGCGTTTTCTTTCGAAGTGAATATATATATAGCCAATACGCCAAGCTACACAGCGATCCCAAATTAAGGCCAAGTTTCTTTAGGTAAAATATATTTTAAAAGCCCATACACTTTTAATTTAATCTGTTTAATCGTCTGTATTTGATTTGGCTCGTTCCCCCCCCTATCTTAATATCCAACACGAAGTGTTTTATATTTAATGGCCTCGTGTGAGTCTTGTCCCCGAAGCTTCGGTCATTTATTCTTCCAACTGTCAAACTGACGGCCAATTAGGAGGAGGATCCGCGTGTAATGAAAAGATGTGAAGGATGAATATGAAAAGACTTTCTCTTCCACAAACCCAGACACCATGACGCGCGAGGAGGCTATAAATGCGCGGAAAGGCGTGCGCGTTAGTGCTCGGCCCATAGTTCGAATATGAGCAAAGGGAAAACTTTCTACTTTATCAAGCGTCCCAAATATCGAATGGTAATCTTCCATGCATGTTTCAATACATCTCATATGAGAGTAAGGGAGATGTTTCGGCAGTTGAGACGCCAGACTTTTGTGTTATTCAGGCTGCATCAGCGAGACCTGGTGACAGAGTCTTCTAGTTAGTGGGTTACTTGCCCAGTACCAACCAACGTGCAATAGTATTATGTGAATAATTTAATCATCTTTTGACTCAAATGTCTTAACCTTTATGTTGATGTCAAATTGAAGTAGTTAAGACACATAGATAATATATGTGTGTTTGCCAACGAAACGTCACTGTTAATTATGGCCTGTCAGGCTTCGCTTTTGCGCGTTGCTGGAAAAAGGATTTATTGAGTCCACAGCAGATGTCACGGCACGGCACAATACCAACATAAGACGCACTAAGACGGATTTCTCCATTTTTGTAATGACTGTTATTTAATTTACGTTACTACGTTATTCAAAACAAATACTACAAACAATGTGAAACTTGTTCGTGTCGCACTCTAGGCATCCAAACGTAAAACGCGGTCGGGACCTGGACGACATAATGTTTGATTCCAGTTAAATTAATACATTCCAGGCTGAGGACTAACGAGCAGCTGTCCCTGGCAGCACAGGTACAAACAAGCACGCGCGCGCGCACACACACACACACACACGCACAATCATCGTCACCGTTATTAATCTTGATATTATTACGATAATTAATAAATAATTAATTATCGCAATAATAATATAAACAGGATATACTGTTGTTTGCAGTATATTGCACTCCATTAACAGCGGTTATAATTGACTGTATTGGGAGAGCCATCTTCCAAGCAGCGCTGTAGAAGTGTCCCAGTCTTGACAAGCTGCTGATAATGAGGATGTAAACACCGTCTGTGGCGATCTCAAAAAACGCCCTCATTACTACTGAAGCTGCTATCCTTTCCTGGGAGAGGAAAATAAGTGTCTACTAGTGTCTATAGTTGCCTAAGTTTAGACCTAGGTACTCACTTAAAAACTCAGGATTGTGTGTTTGACTGCCAGGTGAAAGGTACTGGGTCCGATACCCATGTGTACGGCTTCGAAATGGTGTGGTTCGAACCTTGAGCAATATGTCCTAACGTCCCAATGTATCTGAAATATAAAAATCACTGTTGCTGAGGAATAATAAAAGTCGACCACAGTAGGCTACTGGCAAGTGGTGTAAGCTGCTGTTGGACCCGGCTGCTCTCTAAATAGTCCAGACATCTCATTCAGGTTCAAGAAAGCTGCCAATGCATCAGCTGTGTTTTATGCTATTTGCTGTGAATAAGCTCCAGGTTGGTTGTGAGAGGTTAACGATGAGAGTTATGGTGGGTAGTTAAAATGAAGTCACAGACGAACCATACCGTTGTCCAAGAGACAAACGACACTACTGGCCTCATCCACTGCTCTCGGGATAAAATGGATCCAGGCAAAAAGGAACATATTACCGCACTTCCATAAATCTGCCGGGGCTTTAAAAGTCATCTTCTCTGGGACCTGACAGACCAAATGTTCTCATTTAGAATAAATGAACATTGGTTTTGCCCTATTCCTAACAGCAACATCTGTCAATTACATAGCTACAGAAAATAGAAGAATAACAGATGGATGTTTCAATATACATTCACAGAATGTAGCGTTCCTAACTCACTGAAACACTAATCATGTGCACTATCAACATATGGATACATTATCATAAATCTTGTAGCTGTAGATACTAAAGGTCAAAGTTCACACTCACACATCTCTCAAAGTGGCCGAACAGCAAAATGACACGCCGTCTCTGGAATAGATACAACGAACAACATTGACGTTCATTGTCTGGCAAGGTTTGCATTTAATATTTATATATCTACATTTCACTTGTGTTCATATAAGGAAGAGAGAGGGGGAGAGAGTGGAGGAAGAAGCAGTAGAGATAAATACTAGAGAAAGAAAGATGCAGACAAAGAGGTGGAAGAGAAAAGAGAAGGAACGAGATGGAGACATAAAGGTAGAAAGAAAGATAGATGGATAGAAATATAGGGAGAAACAGGTTTGCCTTCTTGAAATCAGGGCACCCGTTCCCTAGGGAACCAGCGGGTTACAGGTTGACCCCTGGGTGACCCCTGAGAGACGAATACTCTGCAGCGTCCAGTAGATGAGGCGAGGGTCGTTACAGGGGGGAGGGACTAGAGAAGACCTGGATAATGAGGTGGGAATGTCAACACACAAACACACACACACACACACACACACACCCCTCGAGCAGGGGACGAAGCCAGAGGAGGTAACAATTGTTGCAACTTCCCATTGGTTCATTTTATCTGCTGCTGCCGTGCTATTTTTCATTTAATCACTTTATGTTGTAAAGTTAAATAATAAGTAAAAGTCATTGTGATCTTAACTGGGAAGAGGGACTTTCCAAGGAAGTGACGTCAAGCAGAGTTGGGCCCAATAGGAGTGTTCCATAATGATGCTATGATATGACAGCAGCCACCCCACAGTGTGTGGTATACATGTCCCACAGTAAATCGGCCCAGTGTCACACTAAACATTCAAACACATGTAGACATGGCTGCATGGTTGCAATATCCCCTGGTTCACCTCACCACTGAATTGTATTATACTCAGCAGTGGATCTTGGTGTCAGGACGTTGTTTAGAGAGGAGAACAACATGATAATGTTGAGTTTGCTGGTCCAGCCTTTATCTGTTGTTTGGGGTTTGGATCTCTTCGTTGGGGTGGGGGGGGGGGTGGGGGGTTGTACCACGCTCCTTCATCGTTGTCATGGAGACAAAGCTGCTGGTTGCCTCTCTCCAGGGCGACGTCAGGCCCTCACGTCCGCAGGGTCCGGATCTGATCTGAACACATGGAGACATGCTTTGAATGCGCCGTGCACACATTTTTAATCAAACTGGCTTTAAACACGTTTTACACACACATCTTGTTGGCCTCTGGATGTAATCAGTGAGACTCATGGCCCAGATAGAGAGAGACTGACGGGTGAACACTGTTTACTATGATGGACCATTATATGTCCCACTCATCATTAAAACTGTGGGAGTGGACTGGCAGAACTGAGAGTGAGCTGCTTCCAGTTTCCTACGCCAGCCTTTATTAAACACAGACATGTGATCTATAGCCTGGATCCTCCCCAAGATGTCAGCTGCAGCTACAATTATTTTTACAAAAATGAAAACGCTAATGCTCACTAGCAGGGTTCTTAGCCTAACTAGGAAGGGAAATGCTATCAGATACGTTTACTTATCAATAGTAAGTCCAAGCCCTTTTGGTAAAACTGACTTGAAAAATCCTGTTTCAAAGAAAGACCATGTTATTTTTGAATGTTACCACTATATAAGACTAAAGATATAAAAATGAGTGGATGTGTTTGCAAAAATGTAGTTGCGTAGTTACGTTATTTTATAGTGAATAGAGCAGACCTTAAAGTGACTTTTAAGACATGTTAGAGTGTTTTTTGTAAATATCTCTCTCTCTTTATACATATGTATATAAATATATATATATTACAGACAGACGCACAGAGGCAGAGAGAAGGTGAGAGAACATCTGTTCAGGCACACACACAGTCACACACACACACACACACACACACACACACACACACACACACACGTATTCCTTCCCACGTAATTAGGTCTCCAGCACGTGGAACCAGATGGGAGTTCCGTCACACGGAGCAACAGGAAATAAACACACCAGTTAAACTCTACACAGAAACACAACATGTTGTGTCTAGTTATCTAGCAGTGGTGGCGCACTACCTTGGCACTCATTCACAAGCTTTAGTCTAATGACTGTGTATCACGTTGGGATTAATTAAGCACCATTTTATATAATATCTCAAATTGTATTGAGTCTAACCTAATTGCAGTTGTTTGAAAAAATACTTGTGTATAGTGTTTAAAAACATGAATTCTGAAATTCCCCTCAGTAATAAATAAATAATCCATACTGTAATTGAATAAAAACCAACTAACCTAATCTAGTATCAACGAATGTAATCAAGTCTACGGTAGTCTAATTTAATCTAATCTAGTGTAATGAAATCTAAAGACTATAGATTTAGATTTCAAAACTATAGAGTTGACAACCCTACCTTGCAGCCAGTCCACCCCCTCCGGTAGACCCTCTCCTCTGAGGGCATCGCTGGCACTGGAAGACAAACACACAGCAGAGTGGGGGTCACTCAGTATGTTGACCCCCACTCTTCAGGACCAAAGGAGAAAATGGTTTGATGATGTCGTGAAGCAATGCGGTGGTTGGCATGAGCCACTTGTCAGCGTTATACATGCTGTTACTGTTTAACCCCGTTTCCCTGGAGGTGAGAGGGTGAAGTACATACGACACCCAGGGTTTCCCACAGCAGCTTACAGCTCAGGCGGCCGCCTCAGCAACACACGGCTGCCGTCTTAACGACCACGTCCAAAAATAAAAGTGGATCTTTTTCTGCGGGAAACCCTGACACGGGACCAAATGTAACGAACCTGTACCTTAAAACAATCAACGCATTTCTCTAGGTCTGAACATTGTTGAAAACTATTTACATAATTTAAGTACACAACTAATATTTAACATAGTTTGAGTCATTTTTCAATATAATAATGAGTAAATTGTACATATTATACCTTCAAATGAAGCAAAGTCTTGTAATATTAATAATAATATTAGTTCTTAGAGACCCAAACCTTAAATATACGAATACTTTTACTGGCCTTTTTATGCATGCCCGCTAGACATCATTTTGACAAACAATGGTAACTTACAGAGGAGAGGCTTTTGGGGTATGGAGTGTGCACCAAAGTCTGCACTGATAGTGCTCGCAATATGATAGCCACAGCCAGAAAACTCAGGTTTCAGCGTTTGTCTTGCGATTAATCGCGATAAAATATTATAATCGGTTTAAAGCCCTAGTATTGGTGTGTGTGTGTGTGTGTGTGTGTGTGTGTGTGTGTGTGTGTGTGTGTGTGTGTGTGTGTGTGTGTGTGTGTGTGTGTGTGTGTGTGTGTGTGTGTGTGTGTGTGTGTGTGTGTGTGGGGGACAGTGATTGACTGTGCGTGTATGAGATTCAGAAAGTGTGTGTGTATGAGACTGTGAGAGTGAGTGAGTGAGTGAGTGAGTGAGTGAGTGAGTGAGTGAGCTGTGTCAGGGTGATTGTATGTGTGTATGTACCAGATGTGCCAAGGTTTGTCTTTGATATTCTCCAGGCAGAGCAGCTGGGAGACTTTGACTGAAGACAGAGCCTCACGGACGTCCATCTTGTTAGCGAAGAACAGGATGGGGACACGGCGATGTTTAACGTCTGGGGAGAAACAAAACATTGGCAGCAAAACACACTGGGGGTCGGTAACAATAACAACGCTTCTTAAGTGAATTCAAAAGATATCGTAGAAACCATGTTTGCCCTTTCGAAAAGACATACAGGTATTCAACGTGGTTGAAATGTTTTCATCAAACGTTGAACCTATTATATAAATAACGAAGAACGTGCAATCAAAAGCATCAGTAGGCAGCTTGTGACTATATGTTCATGATAGAGATAAAGCCTCTTTTTGCAAAGATGTATTTGTGAATGGATCTCCATAAAGGAGCTATATATCTAGCTGTGAGGCACCAGAGCCCACACGGAGTCACTGAGTCCCTCATCAGGGACTGGAATAGCACTGGACAGAAGACAGCGGCGCCCCTCCTGGGGCCTCAGCGCCTCCAGTCAGGGGTTCCCAGTCTGAGACAGACAGTCAGGGGACTTCAGTCAGAGGCTTTCAGTCAGAGACCCCCTTACAGGGGACTCCAGTTAAGAGCCTCCAGTCCAGGCTATCTAGTCAGGGACCCCTAGTCAGGGGCCTCCGGTCAGGGGCCTCCATTCTGAGACCCCAAGTCATTTGACGTTAGTCATAGACCCCCAGCATGGGACTGACCCGGGTGGTTGAGCAGGGTGTCCAGCTCCTCCTTTGCCACCACCATCCTTAGCTTGTCAGCGCTGTCAATCACAAATATGATGGCCTGGCCCTCCCTGTAAGACAGATAGGAGAGGGGGAGGAGTTTAACCAGGACTGCATGTGCAGACTAGACCTATCTGATGATGTTCCCAACATGTATGGTTTTACCTAAACGTAAGCACCCCTTTAAGCATTACGTAAACCTTACCAAGTCTTGTGAATAAGCTACAGTAAAGCCCATGAACAGTTATGTCTTCAGCGCAGCGTTCGAGAGGACTCACTTGTAGTAATGCTCCCAGAGGTTCCTGTAGCGACCCTGACCCGACATGTCGAACACCGTGAAGGACAGACTGGAGAGAGACCACATGAAACCACATCAGCATCACCGGCACAACGCACACCAACCACAATAGAAGCAGAGAATTCTATAGTGTTCCGTCTTCGATGACCTCCTACCTCGAGGTCTTGAACTTCTCTATGTTGAAGCCAATGGTGGGCACAACGTCCTGTGTCTGGGCCTGGGGGGAGATAAGTGACAAAAATGTTTTCAGATAAAAAAACATATGTAACATAGAGTACAGCTTACCAAACAAATTAATCTGTTTGATTTCATCAAGTAGATACCTTTTGATTGTATCCATATTGAAAATGAAGGTGTACCATTGATACATGCTGCTGCCTTTTTGGAGTAACTATAATAAGTGCTCAACTTTGATCACTTTCCTCATTCGCAGGCACTCTCTTCTCACGAGGGAGACGCCTGGAAGCTTTGAATCTAGAGATATTGCCCAGAGGGAGGGAGGGACTTCCGGGAAAGGCATAATCTCTTCTTTCACCAGCGACTGTTAACTGACTTGCTATAGGATTGGAATTTGCGTTTGGGTGGTAGGCTAGTATTTTACGTTTATTTGACAGGGACAATGCACAATATATAATTGAGCCAGATTATATCCACAAGGCTAAATAACATCTGTTGTCCAGTAGGGACCGGCGCTATCCCATAATCCTCAACATCCATCCCTAGACTACAGTTGGGTTAGAACAAGGCAGCTGCTAGACTATCAAAATAAGCTACATATCCACCCTAACAACCATTGTAAGTGTTGTAGCGGTTTAGGTTTAGGGCAAGGGTCACTAATGTGACCCTCACCTTAGCCTTGTCTCTACAAAACCATTGGTTCAGACGTTCTGTGTTAATTGTGGTCGATTACTTGAATGACTACCTCGGGCTGCGTGCCACATGCCAATTTTCACCAATGAAAATTTTATTTTGCTGGTGTGCCAATGTATGCTCTGTTAACTTTGGCAACTCAATCTGAAAAAATTGGGGAAAACGTAAACTGTGAGACAACGGCACATTTGGTGGGAAAACAGGTGTCGACTGTAGTCTTCTGAAATGGATCCTTTGTATTGGCTATAATCAACAGACTGTTGGTGATAGGTTTTTGTTTAGCCACTTTCTTGTCATGCAATTGTTTTAGCTTTGCAGTCATAGTTAGGCGGATGGTGATCCACAAATCCACACACACTATAGCTTATCACCTTGTGTCCGAGAAGCTCTCCCTTGGACGGACATCAAAAACAATCTTTGCAAAGAAGGCTTCACACTACACACACCATGGCGGTATACTTTGTGTCTGAGAATCTGAACCCGCCTCTAGGATGCAACTCATAAGGCTAGATGGATGAGGGAGATTATGAGAAGTGGATGTGCATTCTTTAATGCAGCCATGTTTTGGAGGGACGTTCGTTTTTCAGGTATTTTCCCAGATCGCAACTAAAAGCTATTACTCTTTCAGAGAAAGTTGGTACATAAAAACAAATATGTCGTGTGATACATCTGCACACCATCAAGATATCAAAGCAAAGGCAACCTATATTCACAGCCCCTTGTAGCACCGACTGCTATCGAGATTAATGATCAATACATATAACGGATAGTGATAACTTTATTTAATGGAGTGTTGTTTAAAATAATAGAAGCAATAAGAGGATTGGGAAACGTAAATAGGCTATTAAGTATACCTACATCCAACTACCTCCGCAATTGTTGCCGTCGAACTAGAGTTTTTGAGTTTGATCCTTGTGGCATAAATGTAAACCAGATACCATCTCTGAAATATGTACGTATATTTAATATTGATTTATTTATATCAAATATTTGAATACATGGGTAAATATAAGGTGACCTACATTGGAGGGCTTGAGCTTGTTGATGATGGTGGTCTTGCCACTGTTGTCCAGGCCAAGACACAAGACGTTCACCTCTTTCTTCTTCAATCCCAACCACCCTGCTAGCTTGTCAAACAGACCCATCCCTCAGTCTGCATGCACCACGATCCTCCTGTTAAAGACATAGCAGAGTTGTACTTCACCAATAACGTGACGGGAAGTTATTACAAGAAGTTGATTCCATCAACTAAAATGTTACGATTTTCCTTGTATTTTATGCAAAAAAAGCCTCAATCTCATACATTAGTATGTTTTAATATTGACATTTTTACTGATATTTGTCTGTAAAACTATGTTACGAAAAACCACAGCTTGTAATGAAATTCCCATATATCTCACCCAAACGTCACTGCTATGGTAGTCCAATAAAAACAATTCTCTAGAACTGAGCATCATTCCAATTCGAACAAACATATTCTATTCCACTTATCATTAACTGCAGAAGTTCTAAAGTGGCACATGACCCACTCAAGTATGCAAGTGAATCCAGTTCATCTGATTCGATTTTTATACCGTATTTTTATGTAAACAATGTATAACAGTTCATGTAATCGTGCTTTAGTTTCCGTTCAGGGTTAAACATGCGTTTTATCCTAAATATATTAATGCAAATAAGCGTTAGTGGCAATTTATGGTTGAAAATGTATCGTAAACATAATGTACACATGCTTTGGTCTCAATTGAGCATTAATCCTAGCGTTATTCAAGCGAGGCTAGCTAAAGCTAACTGACGCTAAACAAGGACATCACTCATATCATATTCCATTCTCTGATAATACAACTATACATTAGCACACAGGACCTGTTAGGTGTTCGTATTAATATATTTAAATATAACATAATAACAGGGAGAGTCGGCTAGGAACAGTAATGCCAAGCCAAAGCTGTTAACACTCATACGCTAGTTTGTTAATAAGATAATAGCGTGCAAACGACTACACGCCGTTAAAACGAATTTACCTGAACCACGGGCTGCAGATTCCAAAACCCGTTCTTTCAGAACATAGAACAATTATTAGAGAAAGAACGGGAGAGCGGCTGGATCCACATTCACTTTCCTTCCTCTACTAGCCTGGTCTGGAGAAACAATTACACCCTGTTGCTAAGGAACCAGGGTGTGTGGGTTTGCACGACTCAAGACTGACATCTAGTGGTCAGAGATGTGCACATGTATAACAGTATTATGTGTGTTTGTGTTTTTTAGGAATTAGTCATTTAGATATTTTTAATTGTTATTCCTATCATAATAAAAACATTCTTGACATGGGTATACAAGACTGATATCCAAAAAAAAAGGTTTTTTATTCTTACGCTTGCTGGCGTTTATTTATTTTGGGACCATACATTTTACAGAAAGATTCACTTGAAAAAAAGTGAATTTGTGTAGGGCTCTGTGGAGCTTTCAGACCTACTCTATCGATCACCCACACCGGAATCCTGTTGACAAACACACCTGCCCATCCTTCACGTCCAGAACATGTGTGCAAGTAACTTGAAGGACAGTTAAGTGGTTACTGTCTGTGACGGGGCTAATGCGTGTGTGTATGTGTGTGTTTATGTGTGTGTTTGTGAGAGAGACGTTTGTGTGTGCAAATAGGAAACCACACATGTTCCTGTTGTGTAAAGGTGCTCCTTTTTACTTCCATTAGGATTCAGGTCATCACATTGTCCTTACCACAACCAACAGCCATATCATCATCATCATTATCTTCATCATCATTATCATCATTTATCACCATCTTAATCAGAAATCTTCATTATTAATCATAATTTTAATAATTATAGTCAAACTCTTTAATATAATTATATCCTCCATAACTATAAATAAAAATAATAAAAATCGTACTTCTAAACGTCATCATTATGTTCATACTGTTTATCATTATATTCATATGCTATATCCTTATAGTCATACGCTTCATCTTTATCAATATAATTATGGTCTTAATCATCAGAATAATAATCCTTCATCATGATCAACGTCCTCACCTCCTGACACCAATGCTACGCTGCAGCTCATCAGGGCTAACCAGGAAGTAAACCAACATCCTGGGCCTGATTTCACCAGGACTTTCACCATCTGGTCTGAAGAGAGCTTCCATACCAGTAGGCTAAATCTAAGAGAAATGTTTGAATTTTGAAAATGGTAGGGTTGTCGGCTAAATTGAATGAGAATATTGAATAAAATATACACTTTGAACAAGACGAAAAACACAGATACTCTGTAATTATCTTCAGAATATACATCTCTATAAAATCTCATAACATTCAATGGTCTTCAGCTCAAAAACAAAAAAACATGTCACATGAATAAGATCAAGATACACGTTCAGCTCCTTGACACTGTCGTTTCCATCTCCTCTACACCACTGAGGGGGTAGTGTTTCACCGTCGTAGAAATGTACAATTTGCCCAAACTTCATAACCAAAAATGTTCATCGATCGGCATCACAATACTCCTCCGGCCACCCTGAAGTTATTTCTACCGCGGTGTGAGGTAACAGGTTTGATCCCAGTCATAGTTGAGGGAAACCGTTGGATTGTCCTTGAGGGAGATGGGGAGAGAGAGAGAGAGAGAGAGAGAGAGAGAGAGAGAGGTACTGCTGGCCAGGTGTCTTCTGTAAAATAACAAGAACCCCAAGATCTATGCTAACAGAGGTCGCTACTTATCCGTCCATTCCTGATTGAAGTCCAAAGAAAAAGCGAGAACGGAGTAGCAGTCGATAGACTTGTTTCAGAAGACCGCCACCCTTGCCCTCTACCCTCAAGGAGCTACTGTCGGGGTGATTACTGGGTATTTTGTTGATCACAAGCGCCAGAGTCTTGCCTGCCAGTCACTGGCGCCCGGGGGGCTGGGTGGTGGGTGGTGAGCGGTGGGGATCAGACCTGGAAGCCACTCTGATGGATGTGGTGGAGCTGCAGGCGGAGAGACTGGATGCTGCTGACGATGCGTCGCTGGTGGCCGATCAGGCACACCCCTATACGTCTGACGTCGCTGGGCGGTTGGGGACAAAGAGATCAGAAGGTTTAGTGAGAAAGAGATCACTTCTATATCTAGAAACGATACCAGGTGGAACATAAAACACAGGGACTAGGTAGTGAAAACAATGATAATACTACTATCTATGACTATCTATGATTCACATGCAAGTAAATGGAAAAAAAAACACCCATTGACGCTCCTCCGTGGCAACAGAGATGTTTATGACACTTTAATACCTTTTGGAATATGTTTTCATATGTTTAAGATAGCTACGCCTTGTCATCCTTCACTCAACTTACTCTATGCACATGGTGGAAATAGAATCCAGCGTGGTGTAGCCAGCCACCAGGAAGTTGCTTTTGTATTGGCTCATCTGGATTGAGTCCAGCCAATCACCGATGGAGATAAACAGAGGGTAGTCCCTCATGTCTTCTGGGGACTCCGCGAAGCTGCGACCAAATGTTGACACAATGTGTGAAACACTAAGAAATGCTTAGTATAACAATCAGAGTAACAAGAACCAAAAAAAAAAAAAAAAACTACAGCATCTCAAAACCCTCGTCCTCTTTGAAAGAAATCTATGACCAGAGCCGTGCTAAAACATGGGTACATTTTGGAGTTGCATTTGAAAGATGGAGACAGCTTAGATATCTTTAAAGGTTTTCAAGAGGGATTCTCCAAGAGCTGGTTTCAATAATATATAAATTGCAATGTATACATTAGCTAATCAACCTACAGTGTAGGACAAGCGCAATAATTGCGCTTGTCTCAAAGAAAATATTGCACTCGGATCGCCTTGCAAATTCGATCCGTATACTTAACCTTGAAAAACGCGTGAGCTTCCAGTCTGGGGAGGAGGGGGCGGATGGGGACAAAGCTCTCCAATATTCTGAATTTGGACTGCAATACCAATTTCAAAAGCTTGGTCTCAATATAACATATCTTAACTTGAACTTACATGCTGAGGTACCCGAGACAGCAGGTTCTGTAGCAGATATGTTCTGACCTGTGTTTATCGGTCAGTGTGTGGGGCTGCGTCTCAGACATTGATTCTGACCTGTGGTCATGGCTGACCAGGGCCAGCAGGGTACTGGGGTTGTGGATCAGCTTGTCCAGAAAGGATGCCACATCGGTGAAGTGGGGACGCTGCAGACGCTCTTTCTGCCAGCAGTGCAGCATGAGCTGGTGCAGGGCCACCGGACAGCCCATGGGGGCCGGCAGGCGGTAGCCCTCCTCTATCGACAGGATGACCTGGACAGGAGAGGAGAGGAGGGGGGAGGTCAGTCAGACAGCCATGTACTCAGCATGGAGGCACAAACAGGCTGAAAGACAAACGAGGCCCACCACAGACAGTCACACTGATAGGCAGCAGGCACACAGCGTGGATATAAAAAACATATCTATAATTTTGTGTTTATTTTCTGTATTAAATGTAGCGTAACACCACGTGAATCTCACATCCTGATTGGACATCTCCCAGTAGGGCCTCTCGCCGTATGACATCACTTCCCACATGAGGATTCCGTAGCTCCACACGTCGCTCGCCGAAGAGAACTTCCCATAGGCCACTGCCTCGGGAGCCGTCCAGCGAATAGGAATCTTCCCTCCCTAACATGGGACAAAAACACTTTATAGAGCAGGCAAGGCTTTGTTTATTTATATAGCAGCCTTCATGCACAAAAGGACAAGTCGGACAGCCCGCTTAAACAAGTGCAATTCCAGGCTTGGCCACTGAACACTGGTGGATTGCGGAAGTATGCACTGGTCCTGGGGGCTTGAGCCTGGCCCCCGGGAGCACTGCATACTTGAGCAATCCACCAGTGTTGTGGCCAAGCCTGGTGATAGCGGCCACTAATGACAGCGGCCACACGTATCCCGCCTCTTGCGAACTTAGACCCTACCTACGTCATATCCCGCCCATTGCAAGCCCACCCCCCTAAAACCCCCGTTGACTCTAATGATGTCTAAACGACATCGATGTCCACATCTAAAGCATCAAGTGTGAATCACCCTCTGGATCGAATCTCCTGATATACAAATGTGGCAAAAATGGGTGAAAACGGCTTATAAATTAACAATGATAATGCTTGCTTCATAACGTAAGGAGAAAATGATTATGCTTGCTTTATTACATGATATGTGGATCAAAATGTTAAACGTTGTACCATTATACGCAAAATGTTATTATATTATGAGCTCAGAAATTTGTTACATTATCGACTGGAGTTTCCACATTATAGCTATGGGATTAATTACAACTGGAGTGTGCGCGCGGAAACTCTAGTATACGTATATAATAGTGCAGACATACATTTGATTGAAAAACAGTGACAAATGGTTTTAATCTCTGATTTTAAAGTAAAAAGTTTTGTGGCAGACTTCATAGCTGTGGATGTTTGTTCCAGATATGTGGTGGTAGGTACAAATTAAAAGCTGCCTTACCATGCTTCGTTCAAACTATTTAAGATTTATTTAGCAGACATAAATCCTTGTTCGCAGTTTATTTTCCTTCAACACCACCAGAAACCGATAAGCAAAGTTTAAATGCTAGGTTGCCAGAAAGCATTTAGTGGGATTAAGAGTGTCTATTATTATGCAGGTTGGATGTAATTGTCGTAGGAATGACTGTAAGCATGCAGACATTTTCATAGCGTCTGGCTGAGCCTCAATATACGTTCATCTGCTCCTTGCCAAGAATCATTGTACCAAGCGGTTGACAAATTGGTTCTGTCGCTGAAATCAAGTCAAAGTCCTTGGGAGTGACGGTGGGATCGATGTGTTCACGTTACACAGTCTGGCTCAAGCAGCCACGCAGGAAACAGTATGTTGCATTGGGCTGTGTAGAGTAGTGTACCTATAGGTACTGTATTCTAGTGTGTTGCAGCGTAGTGTAAGATACCATGGTACTCTATTGATCCAAGAAAGTAAATTCCTGAGTTTGTGCTAGCATTTTATGGTCATGGTTGCGACGGAATGGAAACTTTATATGGAAATGTGTGTTGTGGTGTCGTGCACAGATATGGTTGTGTTTGGAATGCAATGGCCAGTCTGAAGCCCCTAGCAGATGGTTTAGGGGCTAGATGCTCAAGGTGCAGGGATGTGGAGATGGTCCTAATGTTTGGGGGTGAGGAGCCCCCCCCCCCCAGTATTAGTCACTGTGATCCGCTTAGAAGAGGGTTTTGGGATTAGAAGGTAACATTTTAGCATTGGTGGTAAAAAGTAATTATGTTCAGTACTGGTCAGCATACGGACCCTTAGCCGAGGGTTTCAGGGGTAAAGAGTCATTATGTTCAGAACTAGTCAGTATGTATCCCCATAGCCGAGGGCTTCAGGAGTAAAGAGTCATTATGTTCAGAACTAGTCAGTATGTATCCCCATAGCCGAGGGCTTCAGGAGTAAAGAGTCATTGTTTTCAGTACAAGTCAGAATTCAGCCTAAAGAGGCAGTATGTTTTGGGTGAGCTGGTCAGCCTGAACCCCTGTAGGGTGACCTCACCGAGGCAGAGTAGGCTGAGTCGGGGTCGTCCTCCACAATGCGGGACATCCCGAAGTCTGACACCTTGCAGACCAGGTTCTGGTCCACCAGGACATTGCGGGCGGCCAGGTCGCGGTGGATGTAGCCCATGTCAGCCAGATAGGTCATCCCCTCCGCCACCCCGCGCAGCAGGCCCGACAGCTGCACCACCGTGAACCGCCCATCATGTGACTACCATCAAATAAGACATACTTTATTAATCCTGGAGAGGGGATGACGGCTATCACAGCAGAATGTGAAGGACATTAGAGATGAAAGGTGCAGTCATTTAAGAGTATATATTCTTAGGAATGCAATAATTTGTCAGCTGTTATTGGGTGAAATACTCTGGATAGAATATTTGTTTTTTTTGACTGGTTAAAAGAATAGGATTAAATTTCCTTTTTATTTATTGTGATTTGGAATCTTTTCATGTTTGGTTTAATCTAGAAAGGTTTGCTTTTACCCGAAGGAAGCTGTCAAGTGCTCCGTTTTCCATGAACTCCACGACGATCATCACCGGTCGGCCTGTGGGCACGACACATGTTTTATGAAACAGCTAAAGTCAGGGTTAATCTTCTGCGCTGTAGAACCGGGGCTGGTGAGAAACAGAAATATTTAACCACCCTTTCACAACGACCTCAGCGATAAAACACACTTCATATATATAGATCATATCATAATCCTATCAATAAAATACAATTGGCATCGATAAAGATGCATACATGAAAAACATGGTGACAAAGTGAGCACAGACTACTACTACAATATACGTAATGCGGTGTCAGTTGGGACATGGATGTTTCATTAGTTAAGAGGGGTCGCCGTGGAGAATCACACTAAATCACGGTTGCCTTCCTTTTCCGACTCATCACACATGATGAACGCATTGCTGGCATCGGCAGAGATTCAATGCAGCAGTGTTTCTGCTGTATTATTACTTCAAGGGAGAATGTGAAGACCAGATACAAAATACATTCATAAGCATAAGTCCATTTATATAAGCAGAATAAACGGACACACAAACACCCCCCCCCCACAAACACACACACACCCCCCCCCCCCCCCCCACACACACACACACACACACACCCCCCCCCCCACACACACACACACACACACACACACACACACACACACACACACACACACACACACACACACACACACACCCCCCCCCCCCCCCCACACACACACACACACACACACCCCCCCCCCCACACACACACACACACACACACACACACACACACACACACACACACACACACACACACACACACACACACACATACACACACTGTGACACACACTCTTACTCCTGGTGACAACGCCCTCCAGCCGGATGATGTTGGGATTCAGGAACTGGCCCATGATGGTCGCCTCTCGGAGGAAGTCTCGTCTCTGCTGCTCCGAGTACCCGCCCTTCAGGGTCTTTATCGCCACGGCAACGTCTGGCTTCCCCAGTATTTGCAGGCGCCCGCTGCACACCTCACCAAACTCACCTGACAGAGACACACACACACACACACACACACACACACACACACACACACACACACACACACACACACACACACACACACACACACACACACACACACACACACACACACACACACACACACACGGAAACAATGTCACTTCTTGTTCAACATGACATCAGGAATTGTCTTAACTTCAAATCTCCAATAATACAAGGCTTTTATTCAGAAAGAATCTCTTTAGAATATCTCTATCTAGAAGTTGAGTTTGTTAAATCCAACAAATGGAATGCAGTTTTTTAAATGTATATACAATTCAACAGACTTCAACACTATTATCGTTCTTAAAATTCTTTCCATGTTGCAGGCTCACAGTATTTCCACTAGATGGCAGCCATGTCACTAGGATAAGAAGGACAGAGCACCGTCTTAACTGCCAAGCTAAATAGCAGAGGATCAATTAAATTAAATTGACATAGATGGTTAGATGGCTTTTCCAAATGGAAGCATTTAGGCTGGACTACTGTTCTGCATGATTAGAACAAATGTTTGAGGATTTTGACTTCTTAGTCAATATGTCAGTCTCTGACCTCTGCTGATGCAGCACCTAAATCCTTGTCTATGGATCGGACCCTTTGATTGTTCTCAGCCTCACCTGAAAATGTCTTACGATAAATGGAAATACAATACTTTGTACATAAAGATCTGAGAAGATTTTTCACTTGTTTTCACGTTTTGCTTATCTTTACAGTAATCATGTGTCTATTATTAACCGTCCCCGGACAGTGATTTTTGAATGAGGTCTGGATACTTTTTACTCCCAAAGCTACATCTAAGGTCACGTAGCAGCGACATCTTCTCAATAAGTGTTAAAACCGCTCTTTTCAGCACTGCTAGCCTGATGTGCCCCCTGCAGTGCACATCAGGCTGGCAATAGCCTGGGCAGAGGACATGTTTTTAGAATGGACGTTAGCCTGGACAGAGGACATAAGTAGCTGGCTGTAAACCCGGCCTGCAGGGTTACATTTCCCCATCAAACACCCGAACATGTGACCACGACATGTCTTCAGGGGAGAAGGAAAGTGTACTTCATGTTTATTGTCCCTCTGTTCCTACTCTTCTCATGATTCCTCTCAGGTTTTCAATTAAATGTAACAGTACTGGATAGAATAGAACAGAATATAGCAGAACGGAACATGACATTACTGGCCAGAATAGATAGCTGTGTGTCACTTGCTGTGCACATTTAGCCCATGTTTGTGTATGTAATATGTGCGTGTTGGTCACCGGTTCCGATGACCCGCTCGATGCGGATGCGCGAGGGGTCTATCTCCCTGGTGAACTCCTCCACAGCCTGGGTGGGGTCTTCGTACGTGTCAGGGTCAACATAGGTCCTGATGCCGGAGAAGGGGACTGCGGTACAAACACAGCATCCTTGGTGGATACATATTTTTCAATTACACTACCCTCAGGTATATCAGACTCTAGAAGAAGAACTGAAGTTAAATATAGTCTATTTCATTTTTATTCTTTTTAATTAATTTAATTAAACAGCACCAACAATGCAGAAAATAATACAATTCAAGCTATAGGCCTATATTACAATTCATTAACTCTGTACACTCTTTTTCTCTCACACTACATTCTGAAGGATGAGAATATAATATATAGTTCTTTTGGGAGAGATTTCTATGATTTTCAAAACCATAATCTATAAAATACAATTAAATCAAAAAATAACAGATGGTGAGTTTTCTATTTGCATTGCATTAAAACATTTCCAGGACTGTACAAATAGCCAACAAAGTACACAGCAGTTTCTACATGTCTTCCATATGTGCATAAAATTGTATTCAGAGAGTGTTTGGGTCTGAAGTCAGAGCTGTCTCAGTGTGTCAGCTAGGTGAAACAAGCAGCACACACACACACACACACACACACACACACACACACACACACACACACACACACACACACACACACACACACACACACACACACACACACACACACACACACACACACACACGTAGGAAACGGCAGTGCTCCTTGGTTCCCTCCCACGCCCAGGGAGAGCGCTGTCTCCAGGCACTAGTTAGTGGTGTCAGCTCGAGGCGGAGAGGAGGGAGGAGGTGGAGGAGGGGGAGGAGGGTAGTGGACGAGGGGGAAGAGAAGGTAGAGGTGGAGAGGAGGGTGGTAGAGGAGGGGAAAGGTTTGAGATGGTGTTTAAAGGATGGTGTTTGTGAATAGGATGGATTGGAAGAGATGGGGTGGAGGTGTAGGGAGGGGGGTTGAAGGGGGCTGAAGTGAAGAGTGAGTAGGTCGAGGAGGACATCATGGAGGAGGTGGTGAGGTTAGAGGAGAGCCGTGTTAGCTGTACCATATCCTGGCTAGCCTTATACAGTCTCGTTAACAATACTGAACCCTGGATGGCCTTATACAGCTTTGTTAGCCATACCGTTTAATACTGTAGCTGAGGCTTTAATATAGGCTTATAATATGTAGCATTGTGTCTGCTAGCAGGAGATCAGCTGATCCTGTACCATGTAGCATTGTGTCTGCTAGCAGGAGATCAGCTGATCCTGTACCATGTAGCATTGTGTCTGCTAGCAGGAGATCAGCTGATCCTGTACCATGTAGCGTTGTGTCTGCTAGCAGGAGATCAGCTGATCCTGTACCATGTAGCGTTGTGTCTGCTAGCAGGAGATCAGCTGATCCTGTACCATGTAGCGTTGTGTCTGCTAGCAGGAGATCAGCTGATCCTGTACCATGTAGCGTTGTGTCTGCTAGCAGGAGATCAGCTGATCCTGTACCATGTAGCGTTGTGTCTGCTAGCAGGAGATCAGCTGATCCTGTACCATGTAGCGTTGTGTCTGCTAGCAGGAGATCAGCTGATCCTGTACCATGTAGCGTTGTGTCTGCTAGCAGGAGATCAGCTGATCCTGTACCATGTAGCGTTGTGTCTGCTAGCAGGAGATCAGCTGATCCTGTACCATGTAGCGTTGTGTCTGCTAGCAGGAGAACAGTTTATCAGCAGGGAAACAAGGTAGAAGGTCTTTACCGTGGCCGCTCTGCAGACGGGTCCTTCTCTTCTCTTCTGACTTCATCCTGGCCTTGATGTAGCCCTGACACCTGAATCACAAGATATAATTGGTATTTAAGCACTGACAACTGAAGCATGAGATTTAGTTAGTAGGGTTGTTCCGATACCGATAGAATCAGAAATTCTTCTGATGCTATAATTGGGTATCGGCGAGTACGCAAGTCTATGCGCCGATCCGATATCATCAAATGACTTACTCCTTTACTACACAGGCAAAGAAAATAACAAACAAGTGCAGGTAGAAGGCGTTTGTTTATGGTCAGAGGTGGAAAGTCGGAATGGGAAGAGCATCATCTCCGACCCACGTGCGTTCAAGCTACCAAGTCGGATAAACATGGATGCTCACGGTTAACTACAAGAATACAAATGTATTATAATTATATATTATAAATGCAAATGATCTAGTTCTGAAAAGACAATTGTCGACAGTAAGTGAACCGACTATACATTGCTGTCATCGGAACAAATGTTGTCGGACTCAGAACCTCTTTAATAGTTAGCATACTATAGCACCTGCAATATAGGATGAAGTGAGCCTCCTAGCACTAGCAACAAACACTTGTCATTGTAGCTCTGACACCTGAACCCCAATAGACATCCAACCATACTATCCCTTGCACCCACAACGCAACAGATAACCTGTGACATTCATCAACAGTGCATTCGTTCTCTCCATCACAAGACTTTGTTGAGTACCTGTTGTGCTTTTTTTGTACTGGGGTTCTCTCTCTTTGTGTCCAAAGGTTGCTTATCCATAAAGCACATTTTATGCAAGCACGAAGGCTAAAGAATTTAGTATCATTTGTAGAACAGGTACAATGTACAATTCATTCATTTTATCTTTTTTGCCTGCTTGAAGATTAAAAGAGCCCGAGAGTGGATATAAAGGAGGCTTTACAATTCAATCGCCAGTGCATTTTGGTTTAGGTTTGTTTGTTTGTTTTTCATGGTTCAGAACAACTCTGTTATAAGAAAATCCTTTCTTCTAAGTGAACACTTAACTATTATGAAAAAGTGATATAGCAGCTAATGCTTACGTGCAAGTAGATGCATTAAATGTCCTGTCTTTGCACAAAAAAAAGTAACCTCAGTATTTTTTTTTGTGTTACACAAACAATTAAAAAAATGTGTTTAATAGATGAACAAACTAAGATATTTAACACAGCTCTGAAGCTGTGTCACAACAAACATAAGCAATACCACTTAAAATGTGGGCAACTACACGTTTTTATCTTATCCACACATTCAGAAATAGACTATCACATTTTTCGGCATTTACAAGCTATGCTCTCATATATCGATTTGCGTCTGCATTATAGCCAATGCGCAGACAGAACAGTGCAACCTCTAGTTGTATATATGTCAAAATTTCCGTATATATTTTATTTTTGCAGCAGACCTCCTCAAAAACTGAAACTAATCTTTTGTGCTCCACAGAACGAAATGTAAACCCATGCTTTTTGAATGGGAGCGTTTCTCAGACTTTTTCGTGCTCCATAGAACGAAACAAGAGAGAAAGAGAGAGAGAGAGAGAGAGAGAGAGAGAGAGAGAGAGAGAGAGAGAGAGAGAGAGAGAGAGAGAGAGAGAGAGAGAGAGAGAGAGAGAGAGAGAGAGAAGATGGGTCGGCGAGAATAGGGATAATGGGATTTCAATATTAATTTCATTCATAGAATTTCCGTGAGGATGGTCAATAGTCAGTTTCAGATCTCGTTATAACAAGAATTTATATCGATATATAACAAGACAACGAGACAATCTAATTGTGGGCCAGCAGAGGCTGAATTTGAACCGAATTTAGCCTATAACCTTATACATTCATCTGGTCTAACTCGATATACATGTCAAATGTATGATATACTGTACGCTCCAGTTATCGATTCGGCAAAACAACAAACAGATTGATTGGATTTTTGCAGCAGACCCCCTCAAAAACTGAAACTAACGCCCCTGAAACCCAGTCTCACACCAGATTGTAGTATAACTACTTTAACTACCTTTTTGGCCTATCCTTTTCAATGGGCCTGCGTCCACGTCACGTGACTTTCATGATTGCTATGGTGGTTGCCATCGACCCCTCCCCACCCCCCCTTCCCACAGTTAGAGTTTATATCCATATGCACTTGAAAGTTAAAAAGGCATTTTAGTAATAAAATAGAAAATAAAGGCAAAGTTAAAAACTTTTTAGAAGGTGCAATGTATTTAAGATTTAGCAGAAAGCTAAAGCAAACATAAAAGTATTCAGTCTTGTTTTAAAGGTGCTCAAGTCTTAAATCCTCAGGGAGTTTATTCCAGCTATTTGTTGCATAGTAACTAAATCCTGCTTTTCCATGTTTCGGGTTTACTCTGGGGATAATTAATAGATTGGTTTCAGAAGATCTTAGTGGTCTAGAAGGCTTATGTAGTGAAAGCATATCAGTTAAATATTTTGGGCCTAAACCATGTAGGGATTTATAGGTTAGCAACATGATTTTAAAATAAATTCTCATTCACATTTTTTGGTCTTTGTTAGAACTCTAGCAGCAGCATTCTGAACAAGCTGAAGCTTCCTTATAGTTTGTTTTGGGAGACCTGTAAGGAGACCATTGCAGTAATCAAGCTTACTAGTGTTAAAGGCATGTACAAGTTTTTGTAAGTCTTCGGTGGACATGAGCCCTCTAGTCTTGCTACATTTTTAAGGTGATAATATGCAGATTTTGTAATCTGAATCCATGATAACCCCTAGATTTCTGGCTTTGATTGAGGTTTTCAGGGACAGAGAGTGAAGGTGTTGGGTTACTTTAAGCCTTTCCGTTTTAGAACCAAATACAATTATCTCTGTTTTGTCCTCATTTAGTTGAAGGAAATTTCGGCACATCCAGTCTTTCACTTGCTCCAGGCACTGGCACAGCAGATGGGCCGATAGTCATTTGGTGAAAGCGATACATAGATTTGCGTGTCATCAGCATAGCAATGATGGTCAATATTGTTATTTTGCATGATATGCCCTGGTGGGAGCATATAGATGTTGAATAGAGAGGGTCCTAAGATCGAACCTTGTGGGACTCCACATGTCACGTTGGTTGATTCTGATACAAAGTCGCCAATGGAAACAAAGTAGTTCCTATTTTGTAGGTAGGACCTGAACCACTATAAGACATTGCCTGTAAGCCCCATCAAGTTTTCTAACCTGTCCAAAACTATTGTATGGTCTACAGTGTCGAATGCAGCACTGAGGTCTAGTAGTATTAGTATTCAGGTTTTGCCAGAGTTTGTGTTAAGACGGATGTCGTTTACAACTTTAATAAGGGCGGTCTCAGTGCTGTGCAGGGGTTGAAATCCTGATTGGAAGGTGACATAGCAACCAGTTGATGCCAGGAAGTGATTAAGTTGCTGGAGGACAACTTTCTCAATGATTTTACTTATGAAAGGTAGATTTGATATTGGTCGGTAGTTGTTAATAATAGAGGCATCTAGGCTCCGCTTTTTTAAAATGGGTTTAATAACTGCAGTATTCAAGGCTTTTGGGAAAATGCCTGACTGGAGAGAGTTAACTATTTGCAATATGTCTATTGCTAGGCAGTCAAAAATATTCTTTAATAGGTTGGTATGTAAAGTATCAAGGCAGCAGGTGGATGTCTTTAGTTGTGTCACAGTTTCCACAAGAGTTTTAGAGTCTATTACATTAGAGCATGCCATCCTTGCCACGCTACTTTTGCCTGAACAGGGTGGTAGTCCAACATTTATGTTTGAAGTGGAGATATTGATGGTGCATCTGATGTCTTCAATTTTATCAGTATAAAAAGCTGCAAACTCATTGCATTTCTGCGTGGAATGGAGATCAGGTGAAATTTGTGTTGGGGGGTTGGTCAGTCTGTCAACAGTTGCAAATAGGGTTTTTGCATTATTAGTATTGGTTTTAATGATATTGGAGAATTTATTTTATTTTCTTCTTCTTCTAGCACTTTTTAAGTCTAAATTGTAGGCACGGAGGCTCTCTTTATAGATATCATGGTGAATATGAAGGTTTTTTTTTACCCCAGATGTGTTCAACCTTCCTGCATTCTTTTTTCTGTGATGTTACAGAAGCAACTTTTCTCCAGGGTGCCTTTTGCTTTCCAGAAATCTTTTTACCCTTATAAGGTGGAATGACATCTATGGCTTTCAACATTTTCAAATTAAAGTTTTTACAGGACCATCAGCAGACCATGGGTTGAGAGGTGGTAGCTAGGAGATGGCCTTTTTAAAAAAGTACATTAGAATCTTCATTGACATACCGTTTTTTGACAGTATTTGATTTTGTCTGTATGTCGGGAATAAAATATATATTAAAGAAAACACAAAAGTGGTCAGACAAGGAAGGATCAGTCACAGAGAGATCAGAAACATTGAGTCCCTTTGTGATAACCAGGTCTAGAGTGTGCCCCTTACAATGAGTAGCCCCTTTCACATGTTGAGACAGTTCAAATGTGTCCAAAATGGTAAAAAGTTTTTTTGCACACTTGACGTCACCAGTTATAACTAGATAGTCAAAGTCTGTGAAAAAAAGTTGCAGAGTATATGGGTAGCCTGTAAATAATTAATAGGAGAACTCTGGGGGAGCATTTCAATACAGCACAAAGGTATTCGAATGATGGAAAATCACTGGAGTTGGAGCTGGAGTTGTTGTTGTGGCTATGGGAGAGATGAGGCTGGAGGTCATCGTCGTTGGGGGAGTGCAGAGGAGGGGGGTGGCCGTTCCTTAGAGTAAATGGGCATAAGACAGTTTAGTTTCTAGTCCCCTAGCAACTCACCTAGCGAGCTGCTAGGTGAGTTGCATGAGATGGAGCACTTGCTGAGTCATTTCTTGTAGGGCTGGAGCCCCTCAGTTGATAATAATATGCGTCCTTTGAGAACCCCTTTGATATAAAAGAGACCCCAGTTCTATAGCTTACTTGTTACTGTCCTTTACTCAAAAGATACCTATTGCACCACTTATTTTAGGGCTTCGGCCTCCTAACTGATCATTGTAGTATATTTGAATGCCCTCTTTCATAGAAATGACACCACCACCACTGGGACATGGCAACAATTCTCCATATCCATATGGGGAGGGGGGGGGGTACTTGTGGACAGTAGGGGTCGACATAAATAGGGAGCTTGCAATGAGCATTTCAATCTCCAGAAATAGTCAATACACACAGGAGGATGATTGACCTCTCACACATGATAACTTAATGAATTATTTCAAATAACCCTGCCTCATTAAATCAATGAGCTTGATGTTTTGCTTTCACAAATAGGTTATAGGCTGTGTCACTACCAAATATGTCCTTGCGCACCTCTCAGAGTGACAGTGATAAAAATCACTGCCACCAGACAGTGATAAAAAAAAAAAAAAAGAGTCATGGTTATTACAAAAGTCTAAACTGTGGAAAACAGAAAGATTTTTTTGCGGTCGATTGTAACCACCATAGCAACCATGACAATCACGTGACGTGGACGCAGGCCCAGAAAAGAATAGGCCATAAAAAACTTAGACATGTCACATGTTAAGGGCCGTTATTGTAATGCATTTTCTGCTGTGTATCAACGTAGTTATACTACATTCTGCTGTGGGACTGGGTTTAGGGACGTAGTTAGCTGCAGTTTTTGAGGGTGCTCTTCGCAAAAATCGTATACATCAGATTGTTGTTTTGACGAATCCATAACTAGAGGGTGCACTGCGCAGCCCCCCCCCCCACACACACACTTTTGAAGTCGAAAATTCAAATGCATTGGTTTACATTTCGTTCTGTGTATCGCCACAAAAGTAGGACAATCGTGCGCTGGGACATGATTCAATAGATTAACGTTTGTGCGCATGAGCTTGAAATCGCTTGATACCGGGTTCGCTATCAAGCGAGACAACAGAACTGTAATGCACTTTCAGTTTGCAACACTCGTAACCTCTGAATAATACCACCAAAACACACATTGCAACCAACTCTTCCAGAGGTACGAGACAAAAAAAGACAGAATGATCTGGGTTCTCGTAAGCTCCAAGAAAATAAATGCATTTAGCATAATGTAGCTTTAACATTTCTATTTTTCCCTGTATGGCGGTTAAAATATGCACCAATGCCATTAAAACCCAACCGAACCAGGAGTAAATGTGGTATCTAAGGAAAACTGACAAGAGCATCTTGAGCAGGCCAGCCGCGGCTGATTAAACCAGAGAGCTAATGCACCACTGCATGCTGGGTAATTAGGCAGGAAGAGGGTCAACCAGCTGGAAAATTAGTGTGTCTAGCTATCGCCCAGACGACCCATTAGCCGGCTCTGATTGGAGCAAGTCTTCTGGGGGTTTGGTTGGAGGAGAGAACACCGCAGACCCAGGCAGAAATGGACCAAACCAGGGGTACCCAACTAAGGGAACGTGTAGGGAAGAGCAGTGTCCAGGGGTAAAGATTCTGAATATTTTTGGTACACATAATGACCTAATATAATGATTTTCCACTGACTTTGGTGCTAGAAAAGAGCCACGTCAATGCTTAAGAGCATACAACCCTGTTGTCCTAGCACCGTCAGGATGTTCAAATTAACGTCATGTCATACACCTAGGCAAGTCCACTACAATCTCAATAACAAACTCAATGATATAACATAAGTCCCTGGTCAGCTATAATATTGAAAATGAATATAAAGGATAATAGTACATTATTAGTTCATGAGAAACATTTGTGGTTGGGTAGGATTACTTGAGCTGTACTTATGGGGTTGGGAAACACTTGACGAGACCACCAGAGGAAACAGAGACCCAGAGAGACAGAGACCAGACCCCCAGAACCACAGACAGATATAAAACAGACCACTAAAGGAAGCAAAGGCCCAGAGAGACATAGACCAGACCTCCAGAAAAACATAGCACAGACCATGAGAGGAGGCAGAGACCCAGAGAGACATAGACCAGACCCCCAGAACCACAGACAAAGATAGAAAAGACCATGAGAGGAGACAGAGACCCAGCCAGACATGGAGCTCACCGTCCTGTGATGAGCAGGAAGAGGGTGAGGACCACCAGTAAGGAGCAGCCCCCCACTGCTGCCGTGACCACCACCAGCACCTGACCATGGTCTGCAACGTTAGGGTCTGAGGAGGAGAAAGAATGGGGGTGAAAGGAGAAGAGGGGGAGGAGATAAGCAGGAGGGGCAGGAGGTGGGGGAGGAGACAGCAAGAGGAAAACATGGAGAGGAGGAGAGAGGAACCAATGGGGGGGTGGGGGAAAGAGTGAAGAGACAGAAGAGGAGGGAGAGGAGAGAGGGGGAGAGACAGAGGAGGAGATCAAGACAAGGAGAGAAGATATTGGGTTGGCAATAAAAGAGACACCAATGTAGTGAGAGATCAGGAGGAGAGGAGGAGTAGAAAAAAGGAATCATGATTGCGATATAGTATTCCACAAGGCTACATTTTTCTAGAAGCGTTCTGCCAGGCACATTCAAAGGTTAAGGGTGTTAATTCACAAATCAGACTGGCTTCTTTAATGGATAAAAAAGTTGGAATTATACAGCTGTTGGCATCTTTTGTGTACATCCTGTATTCAGCCATTTATAATATTCAGTACTCAATACAAAAATAAATCCTATGTTTATGCAGGTGAGAGGCGGATGGGAACTAGTGTCAGCATATGTTTAGCTCTGAATCAGCTCTGCCTCAAGGTGCATATTTGGGGAGGGATAGTTGATTGATCACTCCGAGCCGACTGGGTTCAAACACCCAATTCAGTCTACCAGATTTTTATACCAAAGCAAATGTCTTCAAATGGATAAAAGTAACTGCTAACTGGCTAAATAGGAGTGAATAGTTTGTGTTTAATATAATGACTGCACTGACAACCAGCGGCATAGCGATAGATGCCAAAGCTCCAAAAGAGATCCACAGTCTTGAACATAATCAGGTCCAGTGGCCAATAGACCCTCACACAACAAAACCCTTGTGCTTGTGTTCAGGGGCGTTGACATATATGGGATTAGCCCAGAGGGAAGGGGGAAATGCGCGGCAACATTTTTTGTATGCTTTATTGCGCATGCACATTTTTCATAATGCTTTACCTAAATAAACCAAATACGCAGTGTATTATAGCTTTAAATAGCTACCTGACTGCTGTGCTGCTTATCCCCAGACATCTAAAGTTATTTCAGAGTAAAATGAATACAAGTGAGACAGACCATACCTATATATATATATATACACACACACATATATGTATATATGACTGGGGATAGGGTAGGTTAATTCACTTGAGGTGGTAAACAGTCTGGTTATGTTTTTCTCCTACATATGTTTTTTTTCTCTTGCCAGAAGGACTATCTAGAACAGGGATGGGCAACTGGCGGCCCGCGGGCCGCATGCGGCCCGCCTCCTCACTCAGTGCGGCCCGCATCCTCACTCAGTCAGGCCCGCACATAATAAAAAAAAAAAAAAAAGAAAAGAAAAGAAAAGAATAATAATAATTGATCGAGTTACAGAAAACTCGGTCAAGAAAGATGAGAAGAATTCGAAGGCAAACCCATGCGTCTAGTTTGCTTAGAAGCGATATCAGTCATTAAAGATATCCACTTAAGTCGCCACTACAACTACTACAACTGCTTGTTGGGTTTGAGTTCATTGAGTTGTTGCACTTAATGTTGGGCCACTGTTTTTCAGTTTTTTGACTTCATTGAATGATGATGTATGTGAGCCCTTTGCACTGATAAAAATACTGACCATTCATGTGGCTGTTTGAGCATGGAAAACATGAAATTAATGTATGTTGGTTCAATTAACATACCGTACATAGGTTATGATTCTGGATGATTTTTTAGGTAGTGGCCATCCCCAAAATGCACCAGAATACAGGAAATCATATCTACCAAATTCAAAATTGTGTAGCTTCTCTCAGCTCACGTTTAGTTGAAGTGTGCAGTCATGTGACCCTCCGATGGTTATGATGAAAAATGTGGCCCTCTTTATCATGAAAGTTGCCCATCCCTGATCTAGAAGGACTAAGCTACTTTATTTTGAGATGCCCCTGGAATCCCCATGTTTGTTTCTAGTGTAAAGCAAGCTAAAAAAAAAGCAAGTTGATATACATATTTATATATATGCTATATATATATGTATATATATATATATTTATTTATTTTACCCAAAAATTAGATTTGGGGCTAATTAAAAAAGATCCGGGGATTTAGCCCCGAATAAAACAGCCTAGAGACGCCACTGCTTGTGTTTACTCCCTTGCTTTACAAATCTGAGGTTATGGAGCATAATTCCACCAAGCGAACATCATATCTCACTGTGATGTGAAGTTGTCGTGAGGCTCGTTCTGCCATGTCCGCCTTTCTAATATTCCCCCTGAGGATGTTGTGCACCTTGTTTATTTATTCTCTCTGACTCTGTGTTTCCTGGTAGACGACGATGAAATGCAAAGGACAACACCACGCTTTAATGAAAATCTCTTAATCATAAAACAAGTTTCCATGATTAAGAGTCTATTGACTTGGCCCTAACATGAGCATATCTCATCGGATTACAGACAGATCTTTTGGGTGTCTCTGGAGAGAAAGCGAGATTGCTTTGTCCCTGTTGAACAGGACTGCTATCCTACTTCTGTCACATGGGCAGGTACATAAACTCACTGACAAACGTGTGTGATGTACACAGCAGCAAAGCTAACACTAAAACTAAATGATAACTTAAATCATGTCACTCATGAGTTTGTTTATGTTCAGTTGGTTTGGTAACTAACCAACTGTCTTCTAAATCATCATACATGAACACACTTTGATTAGAGCTTTGATTCTCTCACTGTTCCAGAACAATCCAGGTTCAAATTGAAATAAAGTCAATCTTCTATTATGCACTTGACTAACACTAGTAAATTGTATTTATAATTGTTATAACTCTGCAAATTTTTTGTACAGCTCTCTGAAGTTACGCTCTACTCATTCTGATCGTACATTTTATTTCTCCCAGCCTCACTTGTAAGTCACTTTGGATACAAGCCTAACCAGAAGAAAGTGTGTTGGACTCCCAGCAGAAAGGTTCAGGATTTGAACCCCAAACCCAAAATCACACGCTTCCTGCATTCAACCTTGGGCTGTGGTCTAACCCCACCTGATCATTAATGACATGTATCTGAAGAATGTGCAGTACCGTTTTTGCATGTATTGCAAGTACTCTACATATTATTGCATGTTTTGATTTGCAGGCAGCCTCACTCCCATTGGATAAGAGCATCTGCTGGATTACTAAATGATAGTAAATAGTAGCTCAACCTCACAATGGCTCCAAAATACACATGGTGCAATCTATTTAAAGAGAGTCTAGGCAGACTTCTCGCCTTACCCTCCTCTACAGTGGCAAACTCAAACTTGGGGCAGTAAGCTGTGTAGCCAGCGGCGGTGCGGGCACGGACGCGGAACACGTAGAGCGTGCCGGGCTTCAGGCCTGTCACCACAACACCAGGCAGCTTGGTGCGGGTCGACGAGTAGCTCAGCTGCTCCTGCTCCTGGAGAGGCAGGGAGGAGGAGGAAACGGCTGTTGAACAGGATGTTACATCCTTTTTTTTCTGCATTACGATTTTAATTTACAGTGACAAAATAGCCTAGATTACTATTCTATTACGACACGTTACACGTTTAAAAAAACTAAAACTATTTTTACATTTACATTAAGGGCATTTAGCAGACGCTTTTCTCCAAAGCGACTTAAAATAAGTACATTTGTCATAATAAGTGCAACAATATATCGCTGTCGGTACCCATAGGCTTTGACCGTTTTTACTGCTGCATCTATCTACTGCAAACTGAGGCAAATGAGAGAGACAAAATACTTAGTATTGCAACTTATATATTGTCATCACTGATCACAAAAAATAAATAAATGTATGGAAATTGTAGGCACCAGAATGCAAAAAGTTATGTTTTTAGTGGAAGGCATAACTCATAATGAGATAAGATACGATTTGTTTATTAATCCCAGACAGGAGATTTGGGATATAATAATACAATAGCATTAAAGAATAATGCAGTAGCATTAGATAAAGAAGAGGCGGAGGAGGAGGCTGTCAGTACCTTCTCGTAGTATTTCACCTCGTAGTCCAAAATGTCTGCAGGGGGCTGCTCCACCTCTGTCCAGGAGATGGCGATACTGCTCAGAGAAGACCAGTCCCTCTTCACTACCCCCACAAGAGCAGGACCTGATGAAGACATCACACAGAGAGCAAAAGTGTGTCATGTTGTTAGTGTACAGTCGTGGCTGTCAGTAAAACGTAGTAGTATCCACTGTTGGTTGGGGTCACGTTTCTGTCCACTGACAACTTTTCAACGGCTCCCTGTTCAATCCTTGGGTCGACAAAACCAACAAATAAAAAATTTATACAAATAAATTAATAAAAGGAAACATGATTTTTCCCAACACCTTGTGTAACCCATAACAACGGTAGACACAGGGTGATATCTCGCCAATTTTTAAGTTCTCTCTGCTGAAGAGCGAAGCCAAGCTTACTATCCAAGGTACCAGAAGAAAATAAACCACATCACTATCATGTCAACTGGGGCCAGCCAACAGAGAGACCAGAGGCCAGGTGAAAGGCAGTTATACACCTCACCTAAAATCAAATATGAAAGAACAAGAGCAAGCATCTTTTTATGATTTTCAAACTGCAAACCACAAGTTACAGGGTCATTGCAGCATGTGCAGCTAGCAGTCATAACTTAACATTAAATAAGATGGCACTTTACATCACAGACGGGAAATTCAAGCTATACATTTAAATAGATTTGAGAAAGAAATGAAATCACAAGGTCATATGAAAGAACACCTGATTAAAGAGAAGATCTAACAAATGTATAGTTCAAGTACAGGTTACATAGAATGTATGAAAATCTATCCTTGGCTGAACTATACAGTACGTTGTACTATTTGGGTTTGGATGTTATAATTTACCTGAATATCCCAATAAAATATGTCCCTTCATCCTATTCTCCTTTCTCTCATCCCTTATTTTCTCCCTTCCACTCCATGTATAATTTCAGTCTGGATTAGTTATGTTATGGTAGCGAATGCTCAAATTGAAATACAAATATAAATGAATTAGCTCTTTCTATTCTCTGATTCTTTGGTTATGGAGGAGTGTGTCTGTGAGTGTATGCATTTGTGTTTGTATATGTGTCTGTGTGTAATATGCGTGTGTGCGTGCATGCATGTGTGAGTGTGCATGTTTGATGGTAAATCCATCAACCAGTTATCTAGTGACATGGTCGAATGGCCCAGCAGGATAAGTCATTCACGATCATTAGTTGAATCACAACGAGAGAACAATACACCGCATTGGACACCAACAAGAGAATTATTGTTTATTGGCAACAAGGAAAATAGGTTAACATCCACTTTCAGAGTCAAAGAGAGATATAGAGGAGGGGAAGGAGGGATAGAGAGAGGGAGGGGGAGAGAGAGGAGGAGTGGTAGAAAGAGAGCCAGAGAGACATAGATGAAGGGAGAGAGAGGGAACAGTAGAGTGAAAAAATAGAGTGAGAAAGAGGGGATGGGGGCGAGAGGGAGAGGAGAACTGAAACGGCAGAGAGAGAGCGAGAGAGAGCGCAGGGAGAGCTGGGTGTCCCAGGAGGTTAAATCTCCGAGCATCTGAGAGTATAAATAGAAAACGGCCTTATTCCCAGAGAGAGGGGGAGGAGGGGTGGAGGAGGAGGAAGAAGAGAGGAAGAGGGGGAGTAAGAGAGATGGAGGAAGGGAAGGAGGAACAGAGGGGAGGAGAGGAGGCGGAAGAGGAGGTAGGGGTTTAGTGGTGGAGGAGAGGATGAGAGGAGTATAGGGGATGAGAGGAGCAGAGGGGAGGAGGAGGGGAGGAGAAGGGGGTGAGAGGAGGAGGAGAGCATGAGAGGAACAGAGGGGAGGACAGGATAAGGGAGGGAGGAGAGGGGGAGGACAGGAGGAGGATGAGAGGAAAAAGAGGGGGAACAAGGGGAAGTGGTGAGAAAGAGAAGAGGAAGATGAGGGGAAAAGGAGGAGGAGAGGGATCATTTGAAAACGCAGGCCAACAAAAAGGGATTTATAGAAAATGGAAACAGGAACCGAAAAAGGTTGATGCCATTTTAGAACACACTCTGCATGTGATCGACCCAAACCTGTGGTAGGAGATCAGGCTTACATGGTCAAATCTCATTAAACACAGCCTCATATAACAGTTTATATAAGCACATGAGTGTGTGTGGAAATACTTTAGTTTGGCCTCAATTTTATTGGAGAAGCGTGACAGTAAAGCAGCTAAAGGAGTTTGTATTGCTGCTGTCTGAGGTACTTGATACTGCCCACGTCCGATAGTCAACAAAGGTATTATGTAACCATGCTAACAGCACATCAAACAGCAGAGATATAACTGTATAAAGTTATAGATCTGAACTCTCAATTCAAAATATTATCATGAGGAAAAAAAAGTAAAATAATACAGGTACAGAATTATGAACCCTACAATTTTATTCTTGGTAAAAAACATAAAAATGACAGCAGAAAGCAACAGCTATGGAAGCAAAATGATTACAGATAAGGTTCATGGTTCAAGGTTCAAAAGCTTTATTTGTCCAACATGTTGCCATATCAGAAAATTGTCTTTGGTTGAAGGCAGTCTGTTCTCCAATTGTGTGTATGTGTTGTGTGTGTGTAATGCCTTGGGTATGAAGGACTTTGTATCGAGAGATTTTTGGGCTAAAGGCACACTGTATCTTCTGCCTGATGGAAGCAGCTCAAAACAGCCGTGGAAGGGTTGGAAGGGATCCAGGAGAATGGAATTGGTCTTCCTTTCCACTGCTTGAATGGGCAAGTCTGAAAGCTGTTTTGGTTGGATGCTGGTTATCTTGCTTGCCTGCATTTTCCCTTGCATCTGCTTGTTAGGAAGCTGTACCAAGATGTTATGTTGAAGGAGATGACAGATTCGATCAGCGTCTTATAAACCGTCAGTAAAATGTCCTTTCTTACATCAAACTCTTTCAGCTACCTCAGGAGACACGTGCGTTGTTGGGCTTTTTTGTAAACTCTGTCTGCATGCTGGGTGAAGGACAGGCGGTAGTCAATCTCGGTGCCAAGGTACTTAAAATGTGTAACCTGTTCAACCACTTGCCCCTCCTGTTTTAAAGGTGTGGAGAGTGGATGTGGGGTTTCGGGTGCCCAGCACCTATGGCAACACAGTTCTTTGGACTTGCTGATGTTAAGTTGCAGTGAGGTCTCCTTTAACACAAGGCCATGGTGCTGACATACTGCCTGTAAGTGGAAAGGGTGAAATACGATTGTACTTTTAAATTCCAGAAGGGAAATGTGTCTGTAAGTACGAATTGCATTTGCAATTAGTCTTGAACCTCTCCATTCATTTTCAATTCCCAAGGGGCATCACCAACAGGGGCAGTTGGATAGGCCTACAACCAACAACCATAGCAATGAGCGATGAAAAAATTAAAAACCAAAAAAACATGCTTGCAGAAAATACATCTTTCTTCTCTCCACGTCATCTCTTCTTTAAATGAAAATATATTGTCCCATTTGTTAATTACTGTCTCAGCGGAATGAACCGACCGTTCTACATTAGAAGCAGCCATCTTTGTTGTTTGTACGTAGCCCACCTCATATTAGATAAACGACTGTGATCTTTTTGTATGGGTGGGATAGCCAGACCTAATCTGCAGAGGAAACATGCGCTTGCAAGATTCATCTCGTTCCCAGGCTAAGAAAGTAGAGGAAAATATAAAAAATTGAAGATAGAATATGACATTTAAATTGGAGGAGACAGCTAGAGACACAACTTGTCCTGAGACTGGGGCTAAACTCCCAGGTACCCATGGAACAGAACATAAAGTCCATCCCTACCAAACTGTATTTATTCATCTTTATTGTATTTTTTAACGGTACGCAGGTTGCATTTATTGAAAAAAAAATTAAGCCATTACGATCTCTCTGAATTTTCTTACGCATCACATTCTCCAAGGCCGCAATATTGCGTCATAAAAATCATTGAAAACAAGAGTGATAACCACGAATGTCGTCCCGGGTGTATGAATCCCTTCTATTGTCAGCAGAGCGCTGTGGGACTGAGCCAATATTAGGGGTTTAAGGGCGAGAGTTTGAATTTGGCGCACTTCTAATATATCATGGTGTAATTAAAGGCAATAAACTTGTCGTCTTTCCTGAGAAACATTGTTATTGCACATCTCCCTACAGCAAATAGGATGCATATGCGGCGTACACAGGCAGGACAAGGACTGGGGGCAGGGGGAATAAGTAATCGTAATGAGTAATCCAGAGTAATTAAAAGGATAACGATGCATTAATATGCTTTTTCCAAAAGCTCTGAGTGTGGGGAGAAAATCCATCTTATATATCATCCCTCATTTCACTGAGCGAAAACATAATTCCTTCTATGACTGGCTGAGCTGCAATCAACGGCACCGTATAACGACAATCAATGTAATGAATTACCCTCCATAATGATAGCTAGGTAGGAATAAGGCAGTCTAGGTACCATCCAACTTCTATAAACAGTGGAGGCTTGCAAATCAACAACAACAACAACAACAACAACAACACAGCCCGAAAACACAACAACAACCAACAAACTTTGACCTTATAAAGAAAATATGATAGTTATTCTGAAAACTCTTGAATTTTTATTATATTTTAAATCCACTCCAATTGAAGTTAAATGAGATTATCAGATGGAATTACAAATTATCTTCATACCAAATCTACTTAATAAGCAAAAACTAGACCAAGTGATCTTGAGGGACTTTTATTGACTCACTCAGTGTGGGTTGAATATTATGAAACTTACGGAACACCACAGATTTGGGAATTGTAAACAGGAAGCTAATTAGTACAATTGTCAACCAATATTTACTACAAGGGTAGCTAAATTCAAATAAGTAGCGCCACAGATATGGGAATTGTAAACAGGCAGTCACTTACTGCAATTGTTATCAGGTCATTTACTGCAAGGGTAATGTAAAGTAAGTGGAACTAAAAACCTTTCAAAATCAAAAAAATAAGAAAATGCGTGAATTTGTATTAATCTCGTTAAATAAGATTGTGTTGATGCATAATTAACGCTTTAACTTGCTCAGCCCTAGCTATTTTATTAAAGCTGTGTTGACAGTTTGACAAGTCAATCCAATCTAAACAGTTGCAACATCAGCAACCCCAAAGACACCCTGGAAAGAATATTTCCATTCTTCCTACCGAATTCCAGCCACCAAGCCCCCACCACCACCAGCAACACCACAGCCAGCAGCACCGTCTACCCCCACCACCACCACCACCAGCAACACCACAGCCAGCAGCACGTCTACCCCCACCACCACCACCACCAGCAACACCTGCTAGCAATACAAGCACTACCACCACCACAACCAGCAGTACTACCACCACCAGCAACACCACAACAACCACCAGCACCAACAATGGCAATAGCACCCACCCCCAGCGCCCTCCCCCTGCAACTGCAACTCCAGCGCCAACACTCCCAGCACATGGTTACAAGTTGTTGCCTGAAGACCTGTGGCAATAAGCCAACCAGTACCTAGACGGCACCTGCACTTGAATGCACACAGGGTGTGCAATCATCAATATACATCTAATAATTTCCCTGTCAGTTGTAGCTAGCTAGAAGGTACCAATTTGCTTATTGCCACAGATCTTTAGGTGACGACAACTTGTCACCAACCGACCACTAGCATCTCCCCGAAGACCTGCAAGCCGGATATAGTAACAAACATTGTTACCCGAGGAGAACAAAACACAGAAAATAGAAATACTGTGGGATGCTCTGTCTGGTCAACGGCTGACTGTGCCACGACATGCAAGTTTAGCAAACCCACTTGCAAACTGCAGCCTAGATGTCCCTCTGAAATATGTACATTGAAAAATAGAAGTGGCTTTCTTTTCCTACAGCAACTGTCTGTGACACGCTGGCTTGTCCTCGGATCGCTGCTTATCTTCTGGCTGGAACAACCTCCGATGCCCTATCCCTCTGTCTGGTACATTTGGATCATCCTCATGTTGGTGTGTAGTGAGAGTTCTGGCACCGATTGGCTGCCGTGCATCACCCAAGTGGGTGCTACATATTGGTGGTGGTTAGTGAGGTCCCCCCTTCACTTTAGGCGTCTTTGAGTGTTATTAATTATTATTATTCTTCATGTTTAACCTCTGTTTTCCTTTTATTCCTAGTCTGTTTTACATAGTTTTGAATGATGACTATATGCTCTGTAAGGTGACCTTGGGTGTCTTGAAAGGCGCCTCTAAATTAAATGTATTATTATTATTATTATTATGTTGCTGACAAATTGAAGTACTGGGTCGATCGTACCACCCTGGCTGACTGTGGGGGGGGTCTGTCGCTGTCTGTCGTTTGACGGGCAGGGGCAGGAGGGATTGGTCCTACATGTCAACGAGGCTTGAATCCTCCAGGGTTCCCTCTTATTCTGTGCAGCCTGAACATGCTTCTTATTATCTCCAGCTCCACATGTCTTGCCAGCTGCCTGCTCACATAAGACTGTTTTAATTACCTCTCCTTACATGCTTTCCTCATAGGCTCTTAGGGCGCACTCACACTAGGCAAGTTTGCCTGTTCCGTGCTGCAGGAAGATTCAGCACGATTTCCCCCCCCCTCCCCAATCCCCCCGCTGGCCCGTGGTCACACTGCTCCCAAAGGCCGTGGCCTGGGCACGATTGCTCCTTCATACATACGTCATCACGTCGTAATACGATAAATACGTCATCACCAAGCGTCCTCGCCGCCATAACAACAATGGAGAACAACAACGTGAATGCTGTCGTCTGCCCAAATTTCAAGTAAACACTCGACTTCACTCTCGCACCAACGTAAACCCACTCGTGAACCGCTTGCCGCCATTGTTAAAATTATTGTTGTGGGGAGGAAGGGCATGGACCTATAAAGAAAGAAGGGTCGCGCAAGGACTACGTCATCCAGCTCACGTTGCGTATCCGCGCGTGTCATCTCATTAGCATCTGTACTTTGGCCACGGCACACCTCTCCCAAGTGTGCCGTGGCCAAGGGGCTGTTCCGTGCTGGAATACGGATGGCGTGGTCACACTAGCAAAACGTTCTAGACTTTAGCATGCAAATAAGCTCGGGCACGGGGCCGTGGCCCTAGTGTGAGTGGCCCCTTAGTGTGGGGGGGTTTCACCGCAGGCAGGACGGCTCTGGAACGATGGCTAAGACAGAGACAATAGAGTTTGTGGCTTTCACATTTCCTGACAAATACCCTGCCATCAGAAAGCATAAACCTCTTCATTTTCCTTAGCCTCACTCTCACACCTAGCCAGCCAAACCCAACACCCAACACCCAAGCATAATAACAATTACTCTAATTCGAACCACTCATTATGACCCTTACTCATACCCTACACCCAAACCCTGATGATCACTATTCAGTTCATTGAGCAAGTCATTGTAAGTCCAGCTACGTCTCTTTCCATGTCACCTGTAGATTCTTTGAAAGATGGTCCATCTGGTACGCTACCATGATTCACTGTATACCTTGCTTTAGAATAAAAACACCCACAAACAATCCCAGTGTCTGAACTTAATGACCCTCTGCTCGTTACTCTGAGTCTGTCTGGTTCTCTCTGGTTCAAGGTCTGAACCTGAGCTCCAGATAAACTTTTATATCATAGAATTGGTTATATAATAACTGGTTCCTGTTTGTTCATACATCTATCATACCTCAGCCAATCACAATGTTACTCTCTCTCTTAACAAATTGCCCATGGGAATTAAATAAATAAGTCAAATAAATGGACGGATTGTCTAAGATGTTGTTTTAAATAGAACAAGAGAGACCAAGATCACACAGATAATAATACAAGTTATAAGTAAATAGTTGGAGGAGTAGACTTTGTAGTGTACACAACCCAGCAACCAACTGCCTAACTGCCTTTCAGACTTTGGTGGACACATTTCTCATTAGAGAGAAAGACAAACACATCATATGGCTCAAAATCCTGGACTCCCTACTGCCCTCAGGCATTGTCCACGCGATGCCAGGTTCAAACGCCATATTTCCTATCAAAAATATCTTTGCATTCAAGCGTTTCAACAGCGTTTACCAAGAGCTATTTCAGTTTGAGTCACCTGTAATAAGGATGCTCAGACCAGTTTAGCTGTCCAGCGAATTCGGAATCACATCACATTATATGCAAGACAAAGCAATTTAATCCATCCACATCTAACCAAACTAATGACCAGTACTTAGTCAGATCCCATATTTAATCAGATCCTGTATTTAGTCAGATCCCATATTTTGTCAGATCCCATATTTAGTCAGATCCCATATTTAGTCATATCCCCGGTGGTGACATATCTGTAACTGAATGACTAATAACGTAGCAGTCAGGCCTGGGGTTCATCAACACAAACACGCCTACACCCACGCCACACTATTGATAATTTTGTTTTGATGCAGGTATTCTCCCCAACTTTCCTCCATGAGCCAAATTGTCAGAAATAATGGATCCTTGCAGTTTCTTATTTATAACTACATAAGCTCCCCTGCACACTGATACCTCCATTAATAATTCACTTCCTCAAGCCTGCCTGTCAATGGACTGGACTTTCAGACACAGTGTGGAGACAGAGAACCCCAGGTCTGACCTCACGGTGACCCCAGGTCAACTGAGTGCTCAATAGGCCAGATAGATGGTAGCAGCAGCAACTCTCTCTCTCTCGCTCTCTCTCTATTTCATTTTAAAACTGCCAAGCCAGTTCGGTCGCGACTTGGCACGCCTGGCTATTTCACTGTCTTGCCTGTGTAAAACCGAGGTCTGTCTCTCTCTCTCTCTATCTCTATCTGCCTTTCCTTTCCCCTCACCCTCTCTCTATACCTCTCTCTTTCCCCCCCCTCCTTCCATCTTCAACTCTATCTCCCTATCTCTGTTTCTCTCGTTTTCTTTATTTCTGTTCATTTTTTTCATTTTTTTCTTCACCAACACACACACAAAAGAAACACAAAAGACACACATACACACATGCATTCAATCAAACACACACAATCACTCCCACTCACACACACTCACAGACTAGCACAATAAAAGTCGAGCATCAGCAATATTCTTTCATTATTAAAACATAATATATGCTTTGAAAGTGGAGAGAGAGAGAGAGAGAGAGAGAGAGAGAGAGAGAGAGAGAGAGAGAGAGAGAGAGAGAGAGAGAGAGATCAGCACTAAGACCAGGGAATCTACCTGCAGGGAACACTTTCCTCTGCTTGACTCATTAATGTCTGAACTACAAACTATCAACAAGCAACAAGCTGACATCATCGCTCTGCTAATGACCGTACTTCCTGTTTCCTGTTATAGATATCTGAGATCTGAAGATGATCAAGTGAGACTTTAAAGCCACAATAACATGCCATTCACTTTGACATTCACTTTGAGAACATGTCACAAAGGGTTTCTATCGATTTTCATGGTAATATGTTACAAATGCGTGCTGACCTTACTTGAGTATCCAAATCTCGTTTAGCAAGTTAGCAGATAATCTGTTGAAACTCTTGTCGAATATGCTAGAAAAACAACAACCTCAGAGATAAGTCTCCTCCTGTCTGAGTGAAACGACTATGACAGAGAGATTCCATTCTAAATAAATGGCTGCCATTTAGAGGCGTGAGGAGTGCAAACACTAGTGCTCAGCTACCTCACAGCAGAGAAACGGCCTGGAGCACCCTGACAAATAACAACATTTACACCAGGAAAGTGGCACTCAACACTGACCTTTACAGAGGGGAACCACAGAGAGGGAGAGGGAGAGAGGGAGAGAGAGAGAGAGAGAGAGAGAGAGAGAGAGAGAGAGAGGGGGGGGGGGAGAGGGGGAGAAGGGAGAGAAGGGAGGTTGATGCAGCTAGAGAGAGGGAGGAACAGAGAACTGGAACTGGAAAGAGACAGAGGAAGTGAGAGAGAGGGAGTGGGAGAGGGATAGATTGGGAGACAGACTGAGGAACAGAGGAAGAGGTCGATACATTGAGAGAGAGTTTCTTACCTGATTGGTGCGTCGTCACTGTGATGTTGGCCAACGAGCGCGCCACCACGGCGAGACTGGACACACCGTTCACTGCCTCCACGTGGAAGGTGTAGTTGCCGTGCAGCGCGAAGTCTAGCACCGCCACCGACGTGACTGTGAGCCCCAGCGGCCGAGGGATGAAGCGCAGGTCCGCTTCACATGGCTCGCACGGTGCCCCATCGCCGTGGTTACCTTTGCAGCGCTGGCACAGGACATTGTAGGAAAGATCCTTCCTTCCGCCCGCGTCGCTGGGCGCCGCCCACTGCAGGAAGAGTGCTGTGTCGTTGATGAAGGAGACCAGGTTCCTCGGGGCGGATGGGGGCCCTGTTGGTGGAACCAACGGAACCGTTTCATATTTCAGAAGTACATCGGCTGCCAAGATCATGTGCTCAAATTGCTTCATTGTACCAATTGTGCTAAGGCTATTAAGCCTTCCCAAAATCCCATTTATTGCTCTGTGGAGTTCCCGGCTTACCCTTGCTTTAGCAGCTTTAAGGTTAAAACAGTGTTTCCCAGACATTATACAATCATATTTTCTATTGCAAATATTTGTTTTATATCTTAACTTTTGTTCCATATCCTGTAGTTTTTATGGGATAATTTTTGTATTGTGTATACCTGCCCCAATGCGCCACAATAAGTTCATTGTGTGTGAAAGCGCACCTGGGAATAAAGCTCTTTCTGATTTTCATTCATATTTTGATATCAGGATATCTTAGCTTCTCTGAGGGCTGAAAAGCACTCAGAGATGCCAGGAGATTTAACAGCAAACAGAGAAATATCTCAACACAATCACAAAAAGATGGATGAAAACAATACTGAACAATTCAGGGAGTGTAGGGAATACACAAAAAACACAAAATAAATCACTCTTTGCACAAAAGAGCAGGACATGTATTCACATATGGCCACAGTCAGGTGTTGGGCGGGATGATACGAGCGCTAGCTGACAGACAGACAGGCGAGGTCAGGGCGTCTGGTACTGACTGGAGCAGGGGGAGCTGGGAGGGTCCTTGGCAGCTCGGTAGAAGCCCTTGTCACAATGACAGATGCTGGCCGCCTGGTCGTGGCTGGAGCTGTGTGGAGGGCACTCGGAGCACTTGATGTTGCTTGCATACGCTTTGTAGAAGCCTGGTTCACACGCTGTGGCACAGACAGACAGACAGACAGACAGACAGACAGACAGACAGACAGACAGACAGACAGACAGACAGACAGACAGACAGACAGACAGACAGACAGACAGGGGTAGAGAGAGTGATGTGTGGGCTACAGCCAACAGTCTGTACGTCTTGTTCCCTTTCTCTCTGTCTCTCTATTTCGTGTTTAATTCAAATAATTTTCTTGGAATAGGAAAACATTTTCAAATTTGAATAAGATATTTGCTCTTTCTCTCTCTCTCTCCCTCTATGCCTCTCTCTTCATCTGTCTATCTCTCATTCTTTCCTTTCTCTTTTTACGTAACTCTCTTGTTGGCCATATATATCCTTCATTTTCTCCCAGTTCTTTCCCTCCCTCTCTCTCTCTCCACACCGGTATGTTTTCTTTCTGACTCCATCATCGCTATAGGACAACGTTTGTATTACACATAAGTAGAACCCACTGCTCTTCTAATAAGGAGAACCATTTGACGCAAACACCATCCCCACCTCCAGCACCACCTCCACCAGCATCGCTATCACCTCAATCACCACCTCCACCACCACCTCCTCCATCTCCACCACCACCACCACCACCAACACCGCAACTACCTCGCGCCCCACTGCTACAACCTTCACCGCTACCACCACCACCGCGACCACCTTCACCAGCCCTACCGCTACCACCTCCTCCACCTCCACCACCACCGTCACCACCTTCACCAGCCCTACCGCTACCACCTCCTCCACCTCCACCACCACCGTCACCACCTTCACCACCACAACCTCAAGCACCACTGCTATAACTTCCACCACCACCACCACCACCACCACCACCACCTCCACCAACTCCCCCACCATTGCTACCACCTCTAGCCCAACTTCACTACTGCTCCACCTCCACCATCACTACCTCTACTCCCACCTCCACCACCTCCACCTCCAGCCCCACCTCCACCACCACCACCTCTACTCCCACCTCCACCACCACCACTACCTCCAGCCCCACCACCACCACCACCACCACTACCTCTACTCCCACCTCCACCACCACTACCTCCACCACCACCACCACCTCTACTCCCACCTCCACCCCCACCACCACCTCTACTCCCACCTCCACCACCACTACCTCCACCTCCACCACCACCACCACTACCTCCAGCCCCACCACCACCACCACCACCACCACTACCTCTACTCCCACCTCCACCACCACCTCCACCACCACCACCACCACCTCTGCTCCCACCTCCACCCCCACTACCTCCACCACCACCACCACCACCTCTACTCCCACCTCCACCACCACCACCTCCACCACCACCTCTAACCTGACCGTTACCATGTCCACCACTTCCGGAACCTTCACCAACACTATTCCCTCAAGCACCCCTACAACCTCCAAAACCCCAACCTCCTCCACTACCGCTACCATCCCCATCTCCACCACCACCCTGCTACCATCCCCATCTCCTCCACCCTGCTACCATCCCCATCTCCTCCACCACCCTGCTACCATCCCCATCTCCTCCTCCACCCTGCTACCATCCCCATCTCCTCCACCCTGCTACCATCCCCATCTCCTCCTCCACCCTGCTACCATCCCCATCTCCTCCACCCTGCTACCATCCCCATCTCCTCCACCCTGCTACCATCCCCATCTCCTCCTCCACCCTGCTACCATCCCCATCTCCTCCACCCTGCTACCATCCCCATCTCCACCACCGCTACCATCCCCATCTCCTCCACCCTGCTACCATCCCCATCTCCTCCACCCTGCTACCATCCCCATCTCCTCCACCCTGCTACCATCCCCATCTCCACCCTGCTACCATCCCCATCTCCTCCACCCTGCTACCATCCCCATCTCCACCACCGCTACCATCCCCATCTCCTCCACCCTGCTACCATCCCCATCTCCTCCACCCTGCTACCATCCCCATCTCCTCCACCCTGCTACCATCCCCATCTCCACCACCGCTACCATCCCCATCTCCTCCACCCTGCTACCATCCCCATCTCCTCCACCCTGCTACCATCCCCATCTCCTCCACCACCCTGCTACCATCCCCATCTCCTCCTCCACCCTGCTACCATCCCCATCTCCTCCACCCTGCTACCATCCCCATCTCCACCACCGCTACCATCCCCATCTCCACCACCGCTACCATCCCCATCTCCTCCTCCACCCTGCTACCATCCCCATCTCCACCACCCTGCTACCATCCCCATCTCCACCACCGCTACCATCCCCATCTCCACCACCGCTACCATCCCCATCTCCTCCACCCTGCTACCATCCCCATCTCCTCCACCACCCTGCTACCATCCCCATCTCCACCACCGCTACCATCCCCATCTCCTCCACCACCCTGCTACCATCCCCATCTCCTCCACCACCCTGCTACCATCCCCATCTCCTCCTCCACCCTGCTACCATCCCCATCTCCTCCACCACCCTGCTACCATCCCCATCTCCACCACCGCTACCATCCCCATCTCCACCCTGCTACCATCCCCATCTCCACCACCCTGCTACCATCCCCATCTCCACCACCCTGCTACCATCCCCATCTCCACCACCGCTACCATCCCCATCTCCTCCACCCTGCTACCATCCCCATCTCCACCACAAGATTGTAAGGCAAGAAGCACTTTCTACAGCAGCCGTCGTACACAAGGCCATTCCGAGTGCTTTTCACTTGCAAGAATAACTTCTTAAAGACATCAAAAGGAAAAGCATTAAAGAGATTAAAAGACAATATTTAAAGATAAGTATAAAATAGAAAATGGAGAATGATATACCAGTGCAGACTGGTATATCGACGGCACTGGTATAAAGCCCCAGTGCATTGTCGTAAATCAGTGGTATTGAATGCTAGATTATAGATCTGTATATCTGTACACAAATCAACAGATCCATAGTTAGGCACAGATGTTCAAGACATAATTATTACATTTAGTTTTGCATTGCCACTTTCTTTGAACCTCATTGATTTCAGTTGATTTGTTTTAGCCTTTATTTGTCAATGTTGTTATTTATTTTTTGTTGATTCCAGCAAGACTAGCTGACAACAATGTTTTCAGCTAATGGGTTCCTTTAGTATCAAAGAAATAAAGATATGCAGTATATGTAAATTGCCACAAGGTACATTGCAGATAAAAACAAAACGTTACAAATACAGGAGTAATATGTCACATATATACAGCTACTGTAGAAATCCACTATGCAGATATCCAGGTGCAGATTTATAAGTCATGATGTATATTGCTAGATAATTGTACAATGGGAATATACTGGTTTGTATATGTTTTTTTACATGTATACGTATGAGTATAAGCTGAGCTATACATACTGTATAGATCCCTATCCAGCTATGGTGGAATCTGCTCTCACCAGTAAAGTTTTCCTATGTTGGTAGTTCTGAAGAAGAGACCATTTAGCTGCACTGGTATAAGGGAAGCAAATAACATTCTCGTTTTAATTTAATGGGCTAACATTTTTTATGTGACCACATTTTCTGCTCTCCCTCTGGGTTTAAATGGCTGCTGTTGGGACGGCCTGCTTTCTGCAGGTAAACAAGCATGTCATTAACATAGAAATAAAGCATTATGAAAATGCAATTTACAGCGGCCTCGCACCTTAAATATACTCCTGGTATGTGATGCTAACCTGAGCGTTTAATACCCAGCATCTCCCTCACATACACACACCCACAACCCCCCCCCCCCCCCCCCCACCCCACACACACAAACAAACACACACTCAGGTACACATGTACACGGATACATAATCTCACACACAAGCAAACATGCATGCACGCAAATACCAAACACACACACACACACACACACACACACACACACACACACACACACACACACACACACACACACACACACACACACACACACACACACACACACACACACACACACACACTTCTATCCTCTGAAGCTGAACTGTCATTAGAACCATAAACAATAGCCCTTCAGAAGAAAACTCTCGCCTCTCCTGATTCTGGCCTTTGTGATCGGTTGCTGATTGTCATTAGTTGTGATTAGAGCTATGTGTGGAAGACCATGTTCACTGTTTTGCTCCAACGACAGACTTGACAATTTCAACCTGAATGGAACAGTCATGATGCTTTCATATAATGCCAAGACAGTGTGTGATCATGCATGCAGATGATGAGTCTCAATTCACTGCAAGTCTCTTTGGACATAACTGCTACATATAGTCTGCAAAATCGCTCATAAATATCAAGTAAAAATAAATAACCAGCAGGTTGATACCAAGCACAACAGAACAAAGTAGTCTAAACTAAAGATAAATTAAAGATAACAACCCAAAGCCAATTGTGTTGAGTTTCCTAAAGAAGAGAACACAAACAGAGACATCAAGCAGATCAGCAGTGACCCCTCTTCCCATGAGGATCTCCTGTGTGGTTGGGCTCTGGGTGAATCCAGCCTGGACGTTCCTACCTGCTGAAGGCCACCAGCCTCGGTGAATGTGTAGCTCCAACTGCTGCCTGCGCTACTGCGAACGCGCAGGCAAAAGCAATTAGACCTGCGAAGACCATCCTATTTTCTACCAAGAGATGATGCAGAGATATATGCATGCACACAAACTTTTCCGGACACACACACACGCACACACACACACACACACACACACACACACACACACACACACACACACACACACACACACACACACACACACACACACACACACACACACACAGACTAGCCAGATGAACGAACACACACACTATCTGCGTGTGCGTGCGCACACACACACACACACACACACACACATACAATATTTCCCAACACACTAGCAAACACACTATCCCACATGCACACACAGGCATGAAGTATACTGAGTCCACACACTATCCTTAACACACACACACACACACACACACACACACACACACACACACACACACACACACACACACACACACACACACACACACACACACACACACACACACACACACACACACACACACACACACAACAAGCAATATCCTAGCCAAACATACAAACCCAAACTATACTGAGCAAACATATTATCCAAACACACACAAACATACTTCACAAAAGACACCATCCCAGACACCCAAACACACACTTTCCAAAACACACATACACAATCTATTCCACCAATGATAACACACATGCAAACACACACGCAAATGGAAGAACACTAAAAATACCACACACACACAAACACACACTGTTGGACACTGCAACCTCATTTATTCTGTATATATAGTTTCTCTTTTTTCCAAAACTGTGTCCTTATTCAGCAATACAGACCTTGTACAACCCCAAACACACCAACTGGAAGACCAACACTAACACCAATACATGGTTTGATTTATACACAAACATTGATGCTTGATTTGATTAATATGTCAATGGACAAAACTTTGAATGTAAATTATCTTGTAAATATAAAGAAAACAGGACAATCTTTTAGAATGTGAGAACTAAGAAATCGACACATTGTGTCTTTACATCTTATCAACTCCTCATCAATCAATAAGCTGGTTCAATCATCTTCTGGTTGTTTGATGGCCTACCTACCTAATGTGAGCTCTGTTCAGGCCTCAAGGAAATTTAAGAAGCACCCGATGCAACGTCCGACACCTAATGTAATTAACATATGCTACCATTCTGTAAAGCCTGTGGTTGAGTTATGATAGGGAGCAGATAAAATAAGATTAATTTATTGAGTCCATGGAAAATTACCATACCATATTTTATTAAACTGTGATTGTTTTTAAGTAACATTGCGATTGTATTTTAGTCCCATAGTGCGTAATGTCTCCATACGCAAAATTTGTGATTTCAAGTTCGCTCCAGTGTTATTTGTTGAACAAACCCTCTGCTCCTACCTTCCCTGTTCTCTCCAACCCTGTCCAGATTTTACATGACATTTCTATTTGTTAACCTAGATTCCTGTAGCCTAAAAATTTGCATCTACAACAATAGAATGTGTTTCGAGGACATTCTAAAAAAACTTGCAACGTTTCCTTGTGGCAGACAACAATAATGGAGAAACAACTTTGTGCGTTCTTGGGTTTTTTCATTTTGCTTTTGTGTTCCTACAAATTAGAAAAATAACTACATTTCCACCATTGGTTTACTAAATAATTTACATCTGTGTTTTGTGAGTGAACACAAGCAATTGCTTGCTCTGAGTGCTTTCCCCTCCTGATTGCACCATGTCTGAATGAGACTCATTTTAATCTAGGAAAAGTTCAAGAATCGATGGCTGAATATGTTTATAATTTCCCGTTTTCAGCGAGAGGGTACATTCAACCCACAATGCATTGTTTTTTTTGTTCACTATGTATAGCTGGGTCGGATCACGTTTACACCTTAAGCGAACTGGGCCAAAGTTTGCTTAAGTTCGCAGAGTTCAAGCAAGTGTAAACCCCCTCAAATGAAGCGTACTATCGCGGAGAAGCCTCCAGAGTTCTAGAAAGTGTACACCCCCCCCAAATGAACTATACTATCGGGTAGAACCCACCAGAGTTCCAGTAAGTGCAACCCCCCCCAAAATGAACCGTACCTTCGGGGAGAACCTTCCAGAGTTTTAAGAAGTTAACACCACCACCCCAAATACACCTTAAACAAACCGAGCCAGAGTTCATATGGAAGCGGAGCGAGAACCTCATTATCAGTTAGTTTGGTGGGCATCAGAGTTCTAGTAAGGGTAAACCTGCCTTCAGAGTTCTACAAAGGAACTGTACTATCGGGGAGAACCATCCTGAATTCGCTTCAGGACGCTTCAGTTGTGAAAGATACCGCAGTTTGATAGTGATAGAGTTTAAGTTACATTTGGATAGAGCTTATGCTAAATCGAGATAGGGTATAAGTTACATTGTAAGGTTATTTTTAATTGCTTTGTGATAATATTTTTGCTACATTGTGATTGAGTTTGAGTTACATGGGGAGTTGGTTTTAGTAATATTGTGATTGTCAATCAAAAGCATCGTTGGTTTCACAATAATTTTTTCTCTCTATTTACCATTAATTAAACAATTTTCTCAAATGTTCTCTTATGTTATAATGTGGTACTACACCATTCTTTTGCAAAAAAAAATATTATTGTATGAATAATGAAGGCATTGAAACAAACCACAGCCACAGTCCAAGGTTTCACAAAGAGGATATTGAAATGTATGATTGGTGCAAAGTCTAATCTGTTCAGAACTGAATGATTAGTTCCATTAACAGAACTCCTGTCCAATTCTGTGATTGGTGCTGTAGCTGTGACTCAATAATGTATAGATTTTTAATCTTGGCAAATGAACACATTTTTCTGCAATTTTTTTTTTTTTTTGTGTGTTTATTGTTATTTTGTTTTAAGTTACAATTACAGTAAACACAAACAAACCAACTGGACCTCAGATGCCTCTGGTGACCCAGATGACAGAATCTTATAAAATATGGAAATAAGTCTTCTCTGGTGAGGGCTTACCACAATATTTTCTACTGCTGATAGGGTTAGGGTTTTTTTTATAAACAAAGTCTCTCACTTGTAGGTATTTGAAGAAATGTTTAGCAGGTATGTCAAATAGTTTTCTGATATCTTCAAATGGCATGAGAGCGTCCACCTGAAAGGGATCTCCTAATTGGCCAATACCATTGTCAGCCCAAAGTTTGAAGCTTGTCTTCTGCCCCTGGATGAAAATTGTTGTTTCCCCAAATGGGTGTGAACTGTGATAGTTTTAGGGAAACTTCTAGGTATCTATGAACTTCATGCCAAACACGAATGGAGTTGGAAACAAATGGGTTACCTGTGGATTTCTTTAGTTTATCAGAGAACAGGGATAAATGAGGAGGTATGTTAGCTGATGATTCTGCTTCCATGGTCACCCATGAGAAGGATGAACTGGACCTAAACCAGTAGGAGGTTGTCCAAAGCTGGCATGCCCAGTAGTACCATTTGAGATTGGGGAGTTCAACCCTCCCCTGTCATATGGCAGATAGAGTAGGGAGATGTGCAATCTCGCTCGTCTGTTACTCCATGGGCCTTATCTTGCATCCGGCGCAATTGACTGAATCACTGGCGCATGTGTCGTTGCTAGTTTGCAACTCGCGCAGAGCGTTCTTTTCCCTCCTGCGCCACGCGTTGGTAAATTAGGGAATGATCTTGCGCCCCAAGGGGCGGCTCGGCGAAAGGAGGAGGCTTGTTCTGGCGCAAACGTTCCCTGTTGCTATTTTGACGTTTCATAAAACACTTGCGCCACAAACCAGAAAATACCTGGTTTAAAGTCAGTGGCGCGTCGTTCAGATGCTATTTTAAGGGCGCATGCATAATGTTGCTTGTGCACCTCGCGCACACACTTTGCTTCTCTCATCTACCTAGCCAAACATGCTTGGTAAATTATTTGGGAAAAAACAGCTGATACAGCGGTAATAAGTTGTACTTTTAGATCAATGCATCTGCAAACACAGTACAGCAAAGACATATTTTCTTGAGACAGACATCGTGTACATGCCCATAACTTTTAGGATTGATGAGTATTTGATCGTGAGAAAACATTGTTTTACCGCGAGTGAGTGTTAAAAAGAATGAATGAATGCGGGCGCGCGTGCGCGTGTGCGTCAATCAGTTTAAACACACGCAAACTAATCACGTAACACATAACACAGTCCATGGCAATGTCTATTAACGGGGGGACACATGCATATTAGGAGCACAAGTCGATAACGATAATGCATACAATACTGATAAGAAACGATGTTTATAATGTTATGCGTATATCATTAAATAGAACCACAGTTACCGCATATCATATGTTATATCATATACGTTTTCTTTACCGAAATTTATTTGAGTATTTCTGAAGTTGTGGAAGAAAACCTTATTCCATGTGTGAATTAGGCCATATTATTTGGCCATTAACTGAGCCATTTGCAGTTTGAAATTCCTGTGCATCTGTCTCATCGGAGACTGCAGACGCTCTGTCAAAATATCAACTCGTCAGATTAAAATGCGCTCATGGCTCTTAAAGGGGATGGGAGCTGGCACTCTAATTGGTTTGTTGCACGTTACGCCCGAACCACACCTACGGGTAATTAGGCTACTCCAGACTCATTTTCCGTGCCGGTAAACTAGCGACATCGCCACCGCCCACCAAGCTACCTGTGCTTGGCGCTTCTCACTTGCGTTCCAGATCGTTAAAATAGGGCCCATATGAAATTTCTGAAGATTTAGGAAGTTAGTTGGTGGTGGAAGTGATATACAATGAAATAAGTATAGGAATTTGGGTAGAACAATCATTTTAACAACAAGGATATTAATCCTGCTAATCATTGAAATTGGCATTGTTGGTCTGTTAATAAGGTTAGTCACCCGTGATATCACTGGGCTATAGTTAGTGGAAACAAGATCCTCTGTTGAATGAGTCATTTTGATCCCCAAATAAGTAAAACTTGAAAACTTCAAAGTATTTATTAACCTAAGTAGATTTGGAATAGAGCACATTAGCTGGGTCAGGAATAAAACAATGTTGTCCGCGAATAGTAGTAGAAAAAATAGTATTTTATTCACCACAGTCCCAATCCTGATACCTGTTATACTGCTGTTTTGTCTAATTGCAATAGCAAGTGGCTCGATTGCTAATGCAAACAGAAGGGTGGAAGGGGGGCACCCCTGTATGGTCCAACGTTGAAGTTTGAAGGGCTGGGAGGTTACAAAGTTTGTCATGACTGAAGCGCTTGGGGAGTGATATAGCGTTTTCACACACTTACAGATGTAATCGCCAAGCCAAAATCGCCCAAACACTTCAATGAGATAATTATGTTCCGACAGAAATTCTTAAGTATAAAAAAAATGTAAACCCGATTACTTGTAACTGACCCATAACATTATGTAACATGATCAAGCATAATTTTATTACTATTATTGAAATAGTAGTGATACCATCAAACAGAGGGCCAGCTATAACACAGGTAGGTATGTGATACATGGAATATAATAATCTTATCCCATAAATCTTCGAAGTCGTTCATATATTTCAGATCCAAGCGGGCTAGCGAAATCGAGCTTGACTCACACACGTCATTGCTCCGATCATGTCTGAGACCGTTCTGTTTCGATCTCTCGGATGAAAGCCTCTACATCTGTTGGAGACAGAAAGGTACGCGGTTTACCCTTGTGGAAATTCTCGTCTTTGCTGGAAATCCAAACTCGATATCTCGTCTTTGCTGGTAATCCAAACTCGATATCCAGAGTATGCAGTCGGGCTTTCACGCCATCAAACCTCATCAAACTGCCATCTCCTCTGCAGCTGAATCTCCGCTGAAAGGTCTAAAAAACATCACACGATTCTCTGCTTACTCTAGTGATTTCTTCTTGCGAGCAGCCTTCATCACCCGGTCTCTGTCGGTCAGCCAGCGGAATTTCACGAGGATCGCCCAAGGAACAGGTTTAAGGTTCGGCTTGTTGGCATTAGGCTTTTGGAAGTCTGAAGGCTTGGTCGACGGATAGTGTAATTGGTTAATTTTTTGGTCCAAGGAGTTCGGGTAGCCACTCGTTAAGGAAGGACGACGAGTCACCTTTCTTTCTCTCTTTGTTTTCTGGCAAGCCCACCAGTCTCAAGTTCAGTCGGCGCTGACGGTTTTCCATGGTCTCCACTGACCTGGTGAGTGCTAGCCCCTTTTTTTTGAGCCGATGCAGAGACGTTATCTAGGTTGTTCAATTGGTCCTCAGCTGAACTCATACGGGATTCTGCGCCACTTAGTCTTTCGGAGATGGAGTCTAAGGGTGCACTCACACTAGGCCATCTGGCCGTGGCCGTTTTCACACCTAACCGTGCTCAAATCTGCCAGTGTGAGTGTGGCCAGTCTGGCCAGGCCAGGCCAACTTGGCCACTTGGGAGAGGTGTGCTGCTACGGTACGGGCCGCCACGGTACAGATGCTAATGAGCCGACACGCGCACACGCACGGCTACGCAACCTGAGCTGGATGACGTATAGTCCATGCGACGACCATGGACATAAAAAAGGCGACGAGCCTTCTTTCCCATTAAATGGTAAACATATATCCAAATAAGCAACAGACTCAGCAAAGTGAGAACTGTGTTCTCTGTGTTGTTGTCCATTGTTGTTAAAACTCTGACTGGCGGCAGACTTTATCATGGTCCATGCAGCGGACGCTTGGTGATGACGTGTTACGACGTGATGACGTATGTACAAGAGCCAACCTTGGCCAGGCCACAGTTGGGACGGCCAACGGCCACGGCCAGATGGCCTAGTGTGAGTGCAGGCCAGAGAATAATGGGGCCAGTTGAGCACGGTTAGGTGTGAAAAGGGCCAACGGCCACGGCCAGGTGGCCTAGTGTGAGTGCACCCTAAGGCTTCTTGATCCCGTGACTCGAGGTGATGACTTCTTGGAGCTGAGCAGTGAAGTCTTTCCAAAGAGCTCTCTTCTTTTCTTTAGCTCTTGAACTGGGTTTACTCGACTTTTTGGATTTTGGATCCTACTTATATCTTGCACTTATATCACTTGAATACGACTTTTCACTTAATTAAACGAACAGGTTTACATATAGATATATTTTACCGTAGCACATGGGTTCTGCGACTACTCACGTCAACGTCATAACCGGATCCCAATTCATCGTTACATGGTCTTTTGTGTTAATGCTGAGTTGAAGTTCAAAACGACAATGATGATGATGATGTTGATGTTGATAATGACGATAATGATAAGGTTGAGGTCTGAGATGATGAAGTGATCATGATGATGATCAGGATGATAAAGGTGAGCAGCAGACAGAGAGGATGATGCAGTAGACAGGGAGGATGTTGATGATGATAATGACAGTTACAAGGTTTTCATGGATGACGGATGAAATCATTTTAGTCTTGGTCATCTTAGAAATGAAGAAGACGGACATCAATGTAGCTGATGTGGATGAAGATGAAGAAAAAGATAACATTGATGAGGTTAATGAGAATGTTGATAATGATGAAGGTGACTAGACCACCCCATTGTGGTCCCTTAAGACCTCTTTCCTCACTGAGGTCTTGTGGTTTGGGGGTCGGTTTTTATTCAATGAACTGGCCTTCCCTTGGCTGTCTGGGAATCTGGGTGTTTTGGATGTGAGTCAGCAGATTGCCGTTCAAAGTTATTGAATCGCCAATCACTCGTGACCCACAACACATTGAAATTTTGCTGGTAAAGGGGGGACCTCTCCAAAGGCCCGGACACACCAATCCGACTGCCGATCGTCGGCAGAAAAGGCAGTCGGACAGTTCAGTCGGCTCCTGTGTCCGGTCAAGTGTGAAGAACACTCCTGACCGACTACCGACTTCAGAACAGCAGTGCGTTGTCAGAACTCGGGCTTCAGTAAGTGGGTGAAGAATCACAATGATCAATAAAAAATCATATAAATCATAGTGGCCTCATGTATCATTATTGCTGCAAAATCTGCACACTAGCGTCATAGATGCTCCACCAAACAGATTTGTCAGACTGAATGATTTGGTCATGGCTGATTCGACATGTGGAATCGGCGGAATAGAACACAGACGTGATGTCCAGAACACAGACGGCTTTGACGACGGCCAATCGCACAGAACACAGCAAAAAGACTCATGTCACCGATCTCACCAGACTGTCCGACGTCCGATAATCTGGTTGGTGTGCCTGCGCCGTAAAAATCGGGGTCTATGGCCTGGGAACAGATGAGCAGGAGGTATGTTTACCTAGCTCTACAGGCTTTGATATGCAGATGAGGAGGAGGGCGGAGGGGGGGGGGGTAGTGGCAGTCAGTAGGAGAATGGCTGGCTGGCCGCACGAAATGGGCTGAGCTTTGGGCTGAGGTGAGCACTGTCCCCAGGGACAGAGCAGAATGAGGGTTCACGTACAAAGGAAGGCTAACAGCCTATTGATTCTCCTTCTCTCTCTGACTGGCTTTGGATTGAATTGAGGGAGTAGAGAGAGATCGAGAGTGTATTTCTCCTTCACACTTAATCCTAACATGAGCTGTCGACAACAAAGGTCAGAGATGATCAAACAGGGATGCTGAGAGGGGAGAGAAGAGAGGGAAGGAGGGAAGAGAACAGGGAAGTCGAGGAGAAAAAGAGTGGAGTAGAATAGAGAGGGGAGGCTGGAGGAGAGGACGAGACTGCAAGGGAAAACATTTGTGTTGAATGTTTACTCTTTCAAATCACAATTTGTCACAAACACTGTTTGTGCCAACCCAAACAGCTCCAGCGATACTAGCTACGATGTATAAAGAAGATAAATGCACTCATAAATCCCAAGCTAAATCAGGGCCATTTTCTGTGTCGTTATTTTGTGCACCTGGATTTTTTCCATTCTTTTCACCCACAGTTCGTCTTCATCCTTCCAGTGTATTTTTTCCTGGATACCAATGCTGTTGAGCAACAGTCAGAGAGAAAGAGACATCTATATTAGTGTGCTACGAACGGACGTGCAGCAAATAGTATTAGAGTACGCCTCTGCCTTATCTAGGTCATGATATAACCAGCCCCCTCTCTCTCTGTGTTGTCCTCTTGTGGCTGGTGCCAAATGAAAGGAGTGGAATAATAAAGTGTTCAATAGAGATGTCAAAACAGTCTGGCAGCCTCGCATCCGTGTGAGATACGCCGCTTGATATCCAATGGCGCTTTTGTTTAGGGAGACGGAACAGAGGGAGCCGGCTGCGTCAGTAGAGAGCCGTGTCATCATTCACGAGCATTGGGGCTTTCCCTCTCTCTATTGCTCTCTCTCTCTTGCTCTCTCTCTCTCTGTCTCTCTCTCTCTCTCTCTCTCTCTCTCCCTCTCTCTCCCTCTCTCTCCCTCTCTCACCTCTCTCTCTCTCTCTCTCTCTCTCTCTCTCTCTCTCTCTCTCTCTCTCTCTCTCTCTCTCTCTCTCTCTCTCTCTCTCTCATCCTCTATCTCTCTGGCTGTCTCTCTCTTCCCCTCCTCCCCTCCTCTCTCTCCCTCCATCACTCGCTCCTCTAGCTGTCTCTCAGACTGCTTTGATCACAGCACCCTTTGAAGCAGTGTTCCAAAACGAAAGCGAGGAGAAAGCAGAAGTCACCCAAAGTTCATGCCCAAAACTTGCCGCAAGTGCTTGCGAGCCCACGTCATCGGCATGACAACATTCGTCGTGGTAGCGGCAGAGACAGAAGACATAGATTGGATGCCAAAATATATTCACGGGAAGCCAATACACACATACAATACCCAAGCTTTAGCAGCTGGGGACTTCTTATCTGCGGTGCTACGCACAATGTCTGTGTAATATATATTATTCTCTAAATCGCTCTCTTGAGTGGTAGGCCTACCTCAATTATTGTGCTTAAGTGGGTAATGGAGTTTTCAGTTGTGGTTACCATGTGTGTGATTACCTGTTACCGTGTAAATAAAGTCTATACAAGTTTGAGTAGTACATGCTTGATACTCAAATAGAGAAACACACAAAAACACACACACACACACACACACACACACACACACACACACACACACACACACACTGATAGACACACACAATAACAAACCACACAGGCATATGCACATACACTCAAACATTTACAAAGGCCCTTTGTCAACAACATTGCAGACTCTCAGCAAAAGATCAGCATCTATAGATGGAGTAACGTTGAGTGCTGTATGAGGGTTGAAGCAAAGCCTGGCTCCATTTAGATCCAGCCTTAATTCCACAAACAAGTCTGGCCTCTGGATATGAGGCAGGAGGTTAGAGGCTTAATAAAAAGCAAAACCATTAGCTGTGAAGCTAACAAATGGAGGGCATTAGCCAGATAGCCCCACCGTCTGTTAGTGCAGCTAATGGGAAACCAGGCCAAAGTCTATGTGGAGCATCTTCACCCGTTCTCCAACGCCTTCTTCATTTATCAGACAGAAAACAGGATCCCATTTAAAACAGCTAGCTGCCACCAATACCAGCAGAGGAAATGCAGAGAAGCATTTAAAAATAAAGGAAACAAAGTATAATTTCATCAGGGTTATTGTGAGAATTTTACTTGAGCGTTTTTAATGTCGCAATGAGACCTCTAGCATGAAAAATGTATGTAGATAAGAGCCGACTTGTGTTTTTCCCATCTCTTTCCCATCAGTTTCCTTAAAGGTGACCCACGGAGATACATCATGAGCGAACCTACCTCTAATGTGTTTTACTTTCCCTTTTACTTCGTTTTAAATATAACTCTATCTTTCAGCCTTAAAAAAATCCAGAATATCTTCCAAACCTCTTATTGTATGAGTATTGTATTATGTTTTATACTCCAGAGAAAATGTTCCCTCTCTGAACTACTTTAATAGAGTCCACCAACGCAGGTTCAAACTGACCAGTGTGACTAACAGGGGCGATGATTCACAAATGTCAGATCTCTTTCTTGGAAGAGGAGGTCCATGACTGAATAGCAACTCTCTTAAGATGGCAGAACTGGGGAGGAGAGGGATGAGAGAGGAGGCAGGAAGAGAGGAAAGAGATGAAGAAAGAAATAGAGGAGAGAGGAAAGAGATGAAGACATCAGTAGAGGGAGAAGAAGGGGGGAGAGAATCTGAAGAGAGGGAGGATGAGGAGACAGAATAAATGAGAAGAGAGAAGGCAGGAGGAGATGCAGGATGGAAGTCAGTAAAATAGGAGACCCAGGAGAGAAATGATGAACGCATCAACAAAGACTGACACGGAAGAGGGGGAAACGGTGGAGAAGAGGCAGGAAGTGAAAGAGGTGCAGGAGAGAATATAAAAAAAGATGAGAGAGGAAAGAGATGAAGACATCAATCGCGATGGAAAGAAGGAGAAAGGGAAGGGGGGGGAGAAAAATCCTGAAGAGGAGGAAGAGACAGGAGGGACAGGGTGAAGGAGCAGGAGAAAGAGAGAGAGAAGGTGGAGGATGAGGACGTGCACGGTACAAATAGAGAAGAGGAGAAGGGGCGGGAGTTGAAAGGAAATGCAGATCGCCTGGATCATAAAGGAGCGATGGTTGGATGGAGTGCGAGAGGAGCTGGAGGAGGGGGGAGAGATTGAGGAAGGGTCGAGATGGAACTGGATTGAGATCTCAAGATTCAGAACTTTGACTTTATGGCGGGATTATTTTTGATCTTTTCTCTCCCCCTCTTTCTCTCTCTTATCTCTAAATTCTTTCATGTCCTCTCTTATCTCTTTCACTCCTTCCCTCAATGGCTTCCCCGCTCTCGTCTCATGGCAGCACTGGAGACGCCCCTCGGTCACTGCCTCAACCCCCCGTCGCCCCGTCTCACCACACACACACACACACACACACACACACACACACACACACACACACACACACACACACACACACACACACACACACACACACACACGCAGTGCTCATGCTCCTCACCTCTGCAGTAGCCGTCCGACTCCTCATGCGCGATGGTGCACACGCAGCGGCCCAGCGGGACCAGCCAGTCTCCGTCCGCCCCGCAGTACAGCTTGGGGGGTTCTCGCTCCTCGGCGTTCCGCACGCACGCGCCCAGAACCTCCACCAGCGACGAGGAGTCCAGCCGGGGAACGGTGTCGGGGAAGGCAGCCAGGTTGCGCAGGGTGGAGGGGCAGCGCTTGTAGAACACCTGGAGGGGGTGGTGGAGGGAGGAGAAGACGTGGAAGCAAAAGAGCATGATGAGGTATGGCCAAAAACAATGAGTTATTTGGACCAAATAACAACTATTGGGTATTTGAGAAAACAGCAAATAAGTAAAATGGCATATAGTGTATAGTTATTCAAACACTAGCTTCCAGGGCTTCACAGTTGAAGGCATTTGACACTGGAGTGGTGCAGCGCTGGAGTACAAAAGTCCAATTGGGCTGCTGCCACATTCTCATACACAAAATAAGGATAAAAATAAGCTGCATCGACAATTAATAAATCGATACAGTATTTGAACTGCCGATGCCGGTGTTAAATTAGGTTACAGAGACTCTAAATGAACCACACAACTGTTTCTTAGCTGTTATCAAATGCAGACAAGATCACAAAAACAAGTATGATATACAACAACAACAACAACAACAACAACAACATCAATAATGTCACACAGCCAAACCACAAAGGACAACCACAGCAAGATTCAACAGCGTAAACAATGAGAAGGAAACGCACATTTAAGTTTTGAAATAAACCATGTGACGCGGTGGTCAAAACCACATTACGCAACTGCCCTTCATTTCCTTACTGATTGGGTCAAATTGGTATTGCATAAGCGATGTCTGCAAGCATAGTGTGAGGCATCATTTCTGATTGTGCTTCAGGTTTTACTTTAGTGTCTGGTTTCTCATAAAAAATGAAATCCTATGATTGAGTTAGAATATTTTATAAGTTTTCTGCTGTTGAATCATTAACAAAAAGCTGTATAACAGGGAAATTCAGTACTGTGAAAGGGGTCATGTATGAAGTACAAAAAAAAACACAATAGCGATAAATATCAAAGAATTCTAGAACATAAGGAACAACTCAATAAAAACACTAAATCTTGAGTTAATATTTAGAATTAACAATCACAAGATACTTGATACGACAGAAAAAACAAAGCTCATCCAGGTGATCCAGGCGTGCGGAGGGGAGTTGCCGGACCTTTGACCTTTGGTACTGACCTTGACGGACACCAGGGCGATGCAGGCACCCACGTCCTGGAAGGCAAGGTAGAAACCCTTCCGGGTCACGGGTCCGACCTCCCTGACCTCGGTGTTGAGACGGAGCACACGGTCGCCCAGGTCGGACTGAGTAAAGCTCTCGTCGGCCGCGATTGTGTCTACCTGTAAACACACAAAATCAAACCACAGCAAAACTCATTTGCCGAGCACTTATTGGGCATAAACCTCAGGGCCACAAAGAATCATTTGAAAGTAAATAAGGAAATAACAGATTAAGCGATTATATTCTATGTCAATATACTATTTGACTATTTGGTCTGTTAGCAGACGTTGACAGGGAGTGACTCACAGTGAGTTCAGATACATGTCAGGATGGTTTAGTGGGCAGGGTAGTTTCAGAGTTGTGGTTGACTCTCAGCCCAAGCTTGTACCCCTTCTGGGTACAAGCTCCTCCCCATACCTCTTCAAATACGTTTATCTGTCGCTTTCGGACCAAAGGGTGTAAGGTGGCAACAGGTTGAAATAGTGTTCATAGTAAGGTATCAGGAGCAGGTAGCGGCTCGGGCCTCTTGCTCGTGGACGCCTACAGGTAGGGTGACAGACATTGTGGATCGGACCTCAAGCCTCTTCAAAGGGAGTCGGACGCCGAGCCACTACATTCAGCCCACCGCTGCCCTACCTTGGCGTAGTCGGCAGGTCTGAAGCGGGTGGCGGTGGGCAGCGGCTCATTGGTTTGCAGGTAGAATAGGTTGAAGGTCTCCTTACAGGTGCCAGCCACCCAGGGTATGGAGTTACAGTCCCTCAGCGTGAAGCGCAGCTCCACGTACACCTGGAGGCACGATGGAACAGAACACAAAAAACGATTCAAACTCATTTCTAACAGACACACACACATACACACGCTTATATACCTGGAAGATATTCAATTCTGAATGTTAGATGTTTTTTGTTTATTTATATTACTGGCCTTTACTTTCTGCCGTGACGTACATGGAAATGCGGAACAAATATAAATAAAAGGTCAGGTTAAAATGTAAAGAAAACGTTGAACAAATAATAGGCAGAAAGTGTGACAGAGAGGTGAGAAGAGTTGGATGTTAAAAAAGGATGAGAGGAGGAAAGTTGAGTCAAAGAGAGGAGAAAGGTTTGTCGGAAGACCGCAGATTTGAAAAGATTCTAAAGAATGTGAGCATTGTGCATCAACAGACCTTCTGGGCTTCATGTCGCAGGATCCAGCCGGATCGCAACCAGTTGTTCTGGTTGGGCTCCATCACATGACACACCTGGAAAGTGTGGATTGGTCGGTTCTCCTCGTCCATCTCTGTGATGGCATCCCACTGGTAACACATCCAAACAGAACCATCAGAGAGAGAGACGTAGAGAAAGAGAGAGAGAGAGAGAGAGAGAGAGAGAGAGAGAGAGAGAGAGAGAGAGAGAGAGAGAGAGAGAGACTTACAGAAAGAGAGAGAGAGAGACGTATAGAGAGAGATGGAAAAGCATTTTTAATTAATTTCAACATTCTGAATGTTCATAGATCTTTCTTCCAATGATTATTTTGGCTAATTAAGCTTGGAAAATAAATTACTATTATCCTACTCCATTTAAAACATGTTGGAGAGAGAGAGAAGGAGAGACGGAGAAATAGAGAGAAAGAAATATACGGAGAGAGAGATGGAAAAGCAATCTCTGGTGCAGCGACCTGATGGAATAACCCACCAATGGGTGCTGGGTGGGAAAATGAGTGCATGGGAGGGGAGGAAGGGAAGGAAGGGAGGAATTAGAGCGAATAGAAAATGGAAATATATCAGTGGTACAGGGTACAGTTTTCAGAGGAGGTTGATCGCACAAATAAATTAAACCTCATGCATTTTATAATAAATATACAACCAGCATCATTATTATGATAGGATTATATAGTTATTATTACTATATTAATCTTATGATGACAATGAGCTTTATTATAATTAAGATGATTATGATGATCTCTGACAATGATAAAATTAAGCTTTTCGGACATCTATAGTATGACACAACTGTGGAACTCTGTCTGGGCAGTGCTTTAGTTTGATGACCTAGTCCCAAGAGATATCCCAAGAGAAGGTTATGTTTCTCACACAGTAGTGATAAAACGCCATATGTGGGAAGCATTTCATTTTCAATATCGCTCATTGCAACAACACTCACACAAAACGACGTTACTAGAAAAGTATTGCCAAGTTGCCGTAGGTCGTAACCATGGGGATAACACAACCCCCTCCTTCCCAAAACTCTCCGGCCAAAACACCTTTTTTTAAAATCTCATAGTACTCAATTGCAAGCTGGAAAAGGGGGTTAATCAACACTTTAAAAATAAACATCAAAAAAACCATTACAATTTTGTAAATAAATGAAATACATTATAGGGCCAAAGTGATGTACCCCCGAACATAATAGTTAAAATACAATTGATAAAATATCTACAATAAACCATTTTGAAGTCAGTGTTAAAATACAAAATAAATATACATAAAAATATACATAAAGAGCTCAGGGTTTAAAAAATGTCTTTCCAAAAATGTCTGTCTCAATTGTGCAGTGTGTGGGATTTAGTGGCATCTAGCGGTGAGGTTGCAGATTGCAATCCACTGAATACCCCCCCCCCCCCCCTTCTGACACACACACACACACACACACACACACACACACACACACACACACACACACACACACACACACACACACACACACACACACACACACACACACACACACACACACACACACACACACACCTCCCCACGCCCCCCCTTCCCAACGCCGTACAGAACCATGTTGGCCTGTGAAGTGCCATGTACTTCCAAAGCATGTCATCGGTAACAACAGCACTAGTAACCATTGGAAATTGAAATGTATAAATTGTAGACAGTTATTTAGTCTGCAAAAGTATAGGACATAGCTTACAAGTAAGATAGCCATATGATGAAAACTTTCAAACGCAACCTCCCTAGAGCCTTCGGTTTGGGGCAACTCTAAAAACATGACGGTCCATTGGCTCCGTGGAAGAGGAACAGCTCCCTATAGATGCAAAGGGCTCATTCTAGGTACGAAACCAAAATAATTCATTTTTTTCATGGGCTAATACACAAATTAAAACATTCTTATGAATATTGTACTCTATTCCTACCAAGTGCTGCCACTAAATCGACGTTTCGCCTTGAAGGAGAGTTTTAAAGGCAAACTCATATTTCGCCGCTCTGCTGTCATTAGGGAGCGCGTTCCAGAATTTGGGGGCCTTAACGCTTTAAGATGATGAGGATTATGATGATGAGGATGATGATGATACTGACAATGCTGCTAATGTCTTAGCACAGCTAAGACATTAAGATCTCCCTCCAGTGTAATGTGTGTCTCCCTGTGTCCTTTCCACAACCATTCCGTAGTGGTACTATAGACGCCAGTAGACAGTGGAGTTACAGAGCGCTTCTCTCACACTGGTGACATGGTTTGATCAGAGCCAGCAATAGCCTTTACGTTTACCGAGAAGCTTTTCCTTCTCCTGTCTCATCTTTCCCGTTCTCCCGGAGTCGTCTGATTGGTGGGAATTCACAGGCTCAGACTGAAGGGCCCTGCGAGGAATTTTGTAGGCGGAGACAGGTTTTCTGGAATAAAAGCTATATTTCCCATGAGTCCCACTGCCTCCCTAAACTCTTAGAAGGGAGGGCTTTTGTTTTGAAGGCAACAATGAGGGAAAAAAGAGGTTGTTATTTTGGGGGAAAACAGCTGGCTGCTGTTTTTGTGATTAGGCGATGTAAAGCTGCCTTATTTAGAGACCAGTAAGTAGACACAGAACGGGAGAAGGAGCCGCTTAGATTAGTTTTGAAAGGTAAAGTATGGGCATGAAAGCAATCATGGACGCAGGCACTCATGCACCCTAGGGCCCAGCACACACACACACACACACACACACACACACACACACACACACACACACACACACACACACACACACACACACACACACACACACACACACACACACACACACACACACACACATTCTTATTTTTGTGGCATCAGCAGCACCTTATATACAAACACATAAACACGCACACTTACTCTCTCAGTGAATCACACAAACAAACAACCACAAATGTTAGACATACAAACAGACAATAAAAAGACACAAAAGACACCGTGCTGAAGGCCTTGGAGATCTCAATCTCACACACAAACACACACACACACTCCCACCCACGCACAGACAACGACACACACACACACACACACACACACACACACACACACACACACACACACACACACACACACACACACACACACACACACACACACACACACACACACACTCACACGGTGCACTGACAATGTGACAACAGAGTCATTAGGGCTAAACGTCTTAATTGTTTCCCAGCGCTGTGGAGCTCATTAAGGGGAGGACCTGACCTTCAGAGCACACAGAGCTCCAACACCACTGCTGCCGTCCCAGGAGCACACTGGAACAAATGAAGAGGCGTGTGCTCTTAAATATGAATAATTAACTACACCTTAACCTTGAGCCCAGCCACGGAACTCCATTGATCTCTTCTTAATAAAGCGATCTCAATGAGGTATGCGACACCCGAGGGGCGCTGGGGGGAGGAGTCATTGTGTTTAAACCTCCACTTCCACCTCCCCCTCACCTCAACATTCTGACGTTGATGGAAACGCTGAATTTGCTTGATATTTGCGTTCAAATCACGAATTACAAGATATTTACATACCATTGAAAAGTATGGAATTGTCATTACACCAATGTAATTGCAAATTTTTACTTTGGCAAATATCTGCTATTCTTATTTATATGTATATATATATTTAGTTTTCTATCATTGACATTCCCACCTACTAGCGCCATGTATTGATGAGAATATAGAGAGTATACAATTGAGTATGTATGTTGGGTATATAAGTATTCCTATATTCATATATCGTACACTTTAGTACTTCTGTATATATACTTCCTATTGTACACTAAATGTCTGCAATATCTGCAGTCTACATAAAGGCCTCCTTGTACAAGGTATCCTAACCTCCTACCTGAACCTTAATGACATGCATATGAAAGATATCAGTGTAATTCTCTCTGAATCAAGGCGTGAGTCAGCCTTTGCAAGGCTGGTCTTGTTGGCAGCAGCTGCAGAGTTCCCATCTTAATTTATCTGTAAACAGAGCTGAGGTAGCATCACTGCTATAACATACTGTAGGGACATTATGCATGCAAATGAGCCCCAATTGTGATTTGTCATCCTGGTGCCTGCCACGGGTTCTTAAATACACTCTTAGGATGAACCACAGTTCACAGCCAAGAAATGTAACATCCAAACACCCGTCTGAAAGATGGGATGAGGTCTCAGCAGGCGACCGCAGACCTGCTGGTATCTGGGCTTACTACTTAATGTCTTCACACCTCATATCTTACACCTCCTACAATACATTCTTAGATAACATAAAACAGCCTGCCCTCAACTACAAGGCTTTACTAAGATATCCAGCCCTGCTCAACGCCTACCCAATGTTCAGTAACCGATTGCTTTTTGATATATATGTAGAAATCTTTTGTATGAAAAGAAAGTGAAGAATTTCCCAAAACCTTTAAATCAGACTGTGTGATGAGCACAGCACAATCACCACAACTCTGGGATAATTCTGCTTCCTCTGATTTGGAGCTGCCTTGTATCTCTCTCTAATTACAGTAATAGAGCTCCTCAAAGTCCATAATAGTCTTAACGGCTTAGCATAGCACGCTATCAGGCGAACCCACGGGAGACTTTGTAAAACACACTTTCTTTTGGATAGAATCAAGGACAAATTGATTTAGATTGTTTTTCTGCAGGTTACAGTCTGTAGAATATTTCCCCGCGGCTTTGAACTCATCCCACTGCACAGACCCTGGAGATGTACCAGAATCTGCCCTGGTTTTCAGACAACATGTGTTAAAATACCTCTCAATGATGCAATACAGCTTTTAGTGACTTTAAGGGAACTGTCAAGCTTAGCAAGTCTTTAATTTAAGTGAGTTTTGCACGTCATCTGCGTGGTTTGTGTTTTGCAAATGACAGTGACATGCTTTCCATGGGCCAACTTTCGCAGGCTTTATTTTGTGGAAACAGGGTTGACGTTGCAGACCTTGATTTTCCCAGCATGCATATGAAGCAGTACTCCCTTGTATCAGAAAATCGCCAAGCACTTCAGTTCCCCTTTAATATTTGATCTGATTTCAAAATGTAAGTTTGTCGCTGCAGACTGCACATTTAAACTCATGTCCAGCGAATCATTAGCACTGCCTCACATCGGTGTTGTAAATTATTCACAACTATGAAAAAAAAAAAAAAGAAACATCACAACAATAAACCCCAGAGAGCCAGAGAGTAACAGGCTCCTGTTAATTATCGGACTGTTTCAGTGATGACCAGGGAAAAGGACATAAAACCTTGCCACAAGGATATGGCCTGTTGTTAAGACCCCAGGTTAATTGTTTACATTGTCTATGTCAAGATGTAAATTACCCATGATTTTGTCCTCAATCAATAGATATCCATTATATCCCATGTGAGTGTTTAGCAGCTCCAATAGCTGTATCATTGTTTATCCAACCCAGGTAAGCACAGATGTACAGCCCTTTCTAGTTAGCTTTCTCAAATAGTGCCCACAAATGGAAAATTCCAAAGTAATATCTGTTTTCAGTTGTCACCATTCATTCTTACATCTGTGAAGGTGAGCACTTGCAGTTACATTCCCCTCAGGACATAGTTCAATGTTGCTCAGTACGCAGAAGTTTCCCAGTCTATAATGTACTCACTAGCTTGGCACATAAATAATAAAATCTGTTAGAATGCACGCAGCGTTTAAACAGAGAATCAAAACTTACGGATTTGTTCGTTTGTGGGCACTATCGTATCGAGAAAGCAACCTAGCCAGGGCAGGATGATTGCGCTTACCTGGGTTGGATACAACTAAAACACAGCTATGGGAGCTGCTTAAAACTAGTTTGGAATATAATGGATGTCAACTGATGGCCAACAAAGGCATCCATACATGTCCACACGCTAGGAGGTGAGTGTAACAAAATTCCAATTAGAGGCAATGTACCAATTAACCTGGGGTCTTAACAAACAAGCCAAATCCTTTAACAGCATTAACTAACAACCCTAACGACCAGCACTGCCAGCAACTCTGAGCTGGCCCCTGGTCAGAGCAAGAGTGGGCCGTGCAGCGAGGAGCGGAGGAGGAACCGTGAGGAGCGTATATGTGGATATCACGTCTATTATTAGAGCACTGTGCTGACTACAACTCTGCTGAGAACTGCTGAAGCAGTGCTGTTGCTCAATATATGCCATAAGTACAACTTCACTGGCTGGCCAATCACTAGGCTGGACTCTGATTGGCTCTGTCACCTTACTAGATCAGTTTTTTCATTACTATGGCAACATCCATTTCAAGTCCAGTGGGCTCAAGCTCTTTATAGCTCTTTATAGAGTTGTTGAACTTAAGCATGGGTTTCAGATAATACTTAGTCTTTCATTGTGGAAAATACCAAACAATTACATTACATTTCATGAAATAATAAATAATGAACAAAATCCCTGCTAAGACAAACCAATGAAGCAACAAAGTGCAGTCGGGTGAAGGCAAGATAAAAGCAGTAAAAAGCAAATGTCTTTTACATTTTAAATGTCTTCTAAAAGCTGCCATGCGAGCAAGCTGCTCCCAGCCTGGCCCTGACATATTTAGAGGGATGGCGATCCACAACTTCAGGGCGCAGTGAGCTGCCTCTCCACTTTTCTCCTAAAATACCGCGGGGACGCTTGCAAGACCAGCAGCAGAGGAACGCTGGGCTAACGCAGGGGGAGGGGGGGATTGGGAAAGCAGCTGGCAGACACAACGCAGGGAGGCTAAAACGGTAGTGACACGTCTTCTCTTCAAGGGTTTCTTTAAAAGTCGAGCAGCAGAATAAGTTGCAACTTTTGGATGATTGTATGGATTGTTCTGGAACAAAAGAGCAAAGGAGCCTCCCACGGCTGCTGGCCTACAGCTTGACCTTCCACTGATGTTGCATCCCGTGTAACCAAGGCCGCCTTAATGCACGGGCTTACCTGGGCTGAAGCCCCAGGGCCTACGACGAGGGGCCTATCATGAGCTGCAGTATAGTTTTTATTTTTATTTTTATACTGGCTCATGATAGGCCCCCCGCTCGGCGTAGGCCCAAAACAATGTGATTTCTTGGGGCATACAAAGATCATAGGTTTATCACGAGGCAAGAAAATACTAAGAAAAATCTAATTGCTTTGGTATTTGTCTAATTTTCTGTCCGTCATTTGATATGAATTTTTGTGGCTTCTAATTGGCCCAATTTACCAGTGACCCACATGGGAACCATAACACAAAAGCATTCTAGAGGAATGACTTGGCTTGTGATTCTAAATTCATGCACGGGCAATCGGGCATACCTGGGCTGAAGCCTACGACTATCAGGGGCCTATCATGAGCTGCAGTATTTTATATATATTATATATATTAAATACTGCAGCTCATGATAGGCCTCTGCCCCAAACAAAAAATGACATTGTTTTGGTCCTACGCCGACCGTGGGGCCTATCATGAGCCAGTATAAAATATATATATATATATAATATATATAAATATTTTATACTGGCTCATGATAGCCCCCCCCCAACCCCCCCCCGCCCCGTGTGTGTGTGTGTGTGTGTGTGTGTGTGTGTGTGTGTGTGTGTGTGTGTGTGTGTGTGTGTGTGTGTGTGTGTGTGTGTGTGTGTGTGTGTGTGTGTGTGTGTGTGTGTGTGTGTGTGTGTGTGTGTGTATGGATTCCCAAGGCCCCGCCGAGGCCAAAGAGGAACCTCCGACTTGTTAATATGCTGTTATTAGGTGTGTTTATGTTTCTGCAGACTGGATCATGTTTTCTTTTGGTAATATGGAGTTAAATCAAAATTTCATGGAACATGGTTTCATAATCACCTTGTCTATCCTTCAATTATTTGGTCATCTATAATCTACTAATATAAATATTGTGATGTGTGTGGCTCAGTGAGGGTCACTGATACGTTTTGCACTCTAGACACATGGCATTTACACATTTTCATTGTAAGACCCCCTCTCAGGGGAGCTACGACACAGCTCAGCCCCAGGGCCCAATGGCACGTTAAGGCAGGCCTGCGTGTAACAGACCACCCACAATATATGGAACGCCTTACATGTTTAAAACACAAGCACATTTCTGATCTACTATTACTATTTCTTTATTAAGGAGATACTTTTATCCATTTTAGCCCCTTACCCCTACACTTGCAGGTAGAGTTTAGGAGCATCTAGCTCATGGATGTACATTAGGTTAGGCTGTGGATATTGGGGATTAAACCCAGTTCTTTTTGGCTGGGAATTGACTACCCTAAACTCAACAGAACCACTTAACTGAATTTGTAGTGAATAATGAGACGGTTTGGATGTTCCATACCAATGCAACGTGGCTGAGCATGTCGAGGGCGGAGAGTGTTTAAGTTAGTGCCACGATACATACGGTAACACTAATAATTATGTAAATTGAAAGCCTTTTGTGGGGGGGGGGGGGGAGAAACTACTGGCATATGACCACATCAACAAATTATGTTTTTTTAATATGTATATATAATACACATATAAGATTGTATTATGTATATATATATATATAGATGCTTCACATCACTCACACCCGTGGTCCATATATTCCCTTGTCCTGTGCGAACACTTGCTCGAAAAGTAGACATGGGAAACAAAACACAGCGTTTCTCTTTGAGCAACCACATAGCCATTTTTTCTTTTCATACCATGCTCGGGAGAAAGTTCTGTGGTAAGTTTTACCCCTATCCTTCGTTTGCTAGATAATGTTTATGTTCGGTCTGTCGGGGCCAAGTTTTTTGATGGCTAACTTCTCTTCCAATTTTAACATCTCAAATGTTTTTTTTATCAGAAAATCAACAATGTTAATCACAGGTGCAACACCACTCGTCCCATCTGCATCTGTTATAGGAAAGACGCAAGATACTGGCGGAATAATTTGAGTTAAAAGAAGAACAATTCTAGAATATGACCATGGGGCAGACTACTTTACGACCATATTGGCCTCTTTTAGCGCAGATTGCAATTCTTATTGCAGCCTGCAGGGATATGATATAAAAAAAACGGAGGAATGCGTCCCTGAGCTGCCCTGCCCCAACGTTGCATGACACGCTAAACTCAACTAGTTCGCCACCATCATCCAAAGTTTGATGTCAACCGACCAAAAATAGTCAGAAAGCCTACAGAAAACTATAGATAGTTAATGTGACAATCACATTATTAAAAATAGACTTAGAGCAATAATTTACTGCGGAAATCTTTTTTCCGCAGTAAAGTAGTTCGCTGCCCCACCTGCCCATATGGACGGCACACGCCTGCATTCATTTATAGGACTTCATGTCAATGATGAAATAATGATTAAATACCTTAATATACATTGACAGACATATATAGATGATTAATAAGTGCCAAATTAAAGGGGCCCTATTTGACGACCAGTTGTGATATTGATTAACCAATAAAAAAAATCCCAAAAATTCAAAATCGACCCCCCAGGGACATCACAAGTGGGGGTGTCTACCCAGATTTACGATGGATTTATAACTATACCAGTTATTATATATAGAAAGTTATTATAAGGTGTTACTGTACGTGCTATCATTACATACTAAGAGTAAGTGCTAACATTACATGCTAAATAGCTAACCTCTCCCATGATGATCCTGAAGAATTCTTTCTGGGGTTGTGTGTGCAGCTTTGTTTCTGTGATATCCAGCTATCTTTTCATAGCTTTTCCACGAGATCTAGAACCTTAAAACATCTTCCCATTTATTCCAAGGTATTTGACTTACCATGATCACTTATAATTCATCAAGAAATAAAATGTCAGAAAAGATGGCATTCACAGAGCAGAAGAAGAAGAGCAGAACACACACAGTAATGGTCCGAGATATCGTTACTAAATGCTTACCCATCAGGGGGTTAACTTCATCGATAACGTTACCGTGGGGATGATGGGTGTGCGTTGGTAATGTAGTGGTTTAACTTAAAGCAATAGATGCAGAAACTTCCAACCTGCTTTTCCTTTGAGAGGTACTGGTTTCGACCCACAGTGTCCGCAGCATATCACCCTAATGCAGGCCAGCCACGTAGCTGCTGCTTAATGAAAGGTATCTGACTGTAAGGTACACTGTAAGTATTTTGGATACAGAGATGTATTGTAGATGCATTTACTATGTAGATGCATTTACTTACAAATAGAGTCAAATGAAAATGTCCTATTTTCCTAAGTCCTGTGCATCAAGATCCTTTGCAAAAACAACAGTGCAGCCGAAGTCATGGCCGTCCTGGTGGGTAGACGGCTCTGCCACGCGGACAGCCAACTGTCATTTACACAGTGCAAATGTGAGGTTTCCGCCGCCAAAGGGGCTCAGGGTTTAAATTAAAACAGAGCCATTTATCATCCGCAGACTTCAAAATCTAACACGCAGCAGAGAGGAGGATGAAGACGACAGAGAAGTGCAGCTCCTATAGTCTTCATCATCAGAATGAATTATTGATTGAAGCAAAGCTGAGAGGTGTCATTGTGTTCTGTTGTTAATGTTGTTGTTGTTGCGTTTATCTTATACCACTTAATGATCAGGATTTTCAGATTGCCACAATTCACACTGGGCTTTGAACAGGCAGTTTGGATGCATGCTATAGGACTCTGTACATATATTGGAATCTGATTTTATTAGATTTTACGGAATTAATAATCATCCAAGCGCCGGAACCGTCGCTGCAGTATCGAATCTCGACTAAATTTTGACATTTTAAGATCATGGGAGAAGGGCTGTTGCACTCTTGTACTTAAATATTCATACATATTCATAAGACATTCATAAAAACAAACAGTTATTTCCCCACAGACATGGCCTGGGGAAGATGGGGTGCCAAATTAAAATGTGCTTTTTGTTTTCTTTCTCCATAGGAAGCCTGAGGCCAGGATCTGAGATTTACACTTCTCATAAATCAACACACAAACATACGTCTGGTGGACGGACACACCCGGGCCCTGGGGTCTGCCCTCACTTTAAAGTTATCACAAAGAAAAAGTTACTTCACTCAAACTCCATTGGGGAGCTGAACAGAGAAAAACTGGGTTGGGTCATGTGTAATTTGAAATACACCAGCAGTAAAGAAAGTGTATACTTGTGGTACTCACTTCCTTTAACTGCAGAGGATTTCATTTTAATGTTGTACACACATATTCCTTCAAGGACCCACAGGGCCAACGACCAAACGGGGAATCTCAGAGGCCCAAAGTCCTCCTAATTGGAACCACATTGGCTCCACATGCTCAATAAGGGTGTTCATTTTCCTGCGTGATTTTCTGTGTCTTTGACTTTTTAGAAACCTCTAGCTGATCTTGGGTTTGTTTTAGGCAGAAGGATCAACACAGCAACGTAAGGCCACATTTAGACATGACGGGAGGGACATGTTTGAGAGGAAGAGCAATATCTAAAAGTATGAACTCTGAGGCAATTTAGGAGAACGCAACAGGATGTTTCTGTGGGTTTAAGGAAGTGAGTGCCGTGACTGTAATACTTCTGAATATGTAGTTTAGACAATTATCATCTATTACTATTTGGGAATTAACGTGGCGTTCACATAGAATCAACTGACAGAGAGAACTGTTACGTAAGCACTGTAGGGGCCCTATCTTGCACCCAGCGCAATTGACCATCTACACCGATGCATGCATCGTTGCTAGTTTGCATCCGGCGCAAAGCTGATTTCCCCCCGCAGCAAACTCACGCCACTACACTTACGCCCTGAGAGGCATGTCGGCGAAAAGCAGAAGTGTGTTCCGGCGCAAATGATACATGGTGCTATCTTACTGAAAGATTTTGCAATTACGCCACTGACCGAAGAAATCCTGGTCTGAGTGCCCTAGCGGATAGCACAGTTGGTGTTGCTATTTTGATGCGCCTAGGCAGGTTGAAAATATAACATAAGCTACCACACACACACGTAGGGCTATACACAGCACAAACATGCAAACAATTAGTCTGGCGGGGGTAGCTCGGCGGCAGTCCGACAGCTCAGCTCCGGGAGTGCACTCCCTTTCTCCTCCATATCTCCTCCTCCGGACTGCCGCCAAAGATTCGGCGGCAGTCCGGCAGCCCCGGCGCGGGAGCTCAGCGGCAGTCCAGCAGAGAAAGGGATTGTTCTCCCGGAGCTGAGCTGCCGCCGAGTTCCCCCCGCCGGAACTGCTCGTCGGCTGGTCCACAAAATCTTAGCTATCGTCTGATTGGAGGGGAGTGGGGAAGTGGGAGGTAATATGGCTAGCGCCGAAGTGGGAGAGCGCCGAAACTGACTCGCTCGTTTGGTAACTGTAGGCGGGGTATTTTCAGCGCATATCTCACTCAAAAAATCATGTACGGAATTTTTTCAAAGTTTGTATGCTTGTGGGAACACCAGAGACCCAAAACAACACCCCAAATCCCAGGAAAAGTGTTGTTTTCATTATATGTCCCCTTTAAATCATTTGGGAAAGAACAGCTGACACAGAGGTAACTTTTAGGATTGACGAGTATATGATCGGGAGAAAAACTAGTTTTACTGCGAGTGAGTGTTTAAAAGAATGAATGAATGCAGGTGAGGCTTGACATGCTTGGTGTGTGCACCCATCTGCTAAACACACGCAAACTAAATACGTAACGCATAATACAGTCCATGGCAATGTATATTAACGGGGGGACACATGCATATTATGAACACACACATTATGAACACAAGTCGATAACAATAATATATACAATACTGGTAACAAACAATGTTTGTTAATGTATTGCCGCATATACTTAAATAGACCCACAGTTGCGCCAACAAGACCGCATATCATATATGGTTAAATTCTCTTTGCCGAAAATTACATGACAACTCAGTGTTTCTGAAGTTGTAGAAGAAAACACTATTCCAGGTGTGAATTAGGCCATATTATAAGGGCCATGAACTGAGCAATTTGAAGTTTGAAATTCATGTGGTCATGCATCTGTCTCAGACTTCAAACGTGCCGTCAAAATATGAACTCGTCAGGTTCAAATGCTTTCATGGCTCTTAAAGGTGATGGGAGATTGCACTCTCATTGGTGCACGCAACGCCCAAAACACACCTACGTGCATTCAGACTAACCCATTTAAGATTTGCATCGGGCGCCAGAGTCATTTTCCGCCGGTATAATAGCAACAGCGCAAGAGACCCGCCCACAAAGCTACTTGCGTTTCGCGCTTCTCACTTGCATTGCAGACCGTTAAAATAGGGCCCTAGGTCTGTCAAGCAGGATTTAGCATGACAGTCAATTTTTGACTGAGATCATTTCTGTTTAATACACCTGGTTACATTATGAGCCATGTAAATGCGGTATTTCATTCTCTCACCTGAAAATAACCATCACCTTAATAAAAATACCTTTTCTGTTTATCAGCCATGAAGGTGATCTTTCATACTAAAAATACTTCTAATATATGAGAGTAATGCTTCATACATGCAGTGGCTCTCTTATATTATTAAAGAGCTTAGTGCAATGGCTCCCTTTTACCCGTAGATTTCCTTTTTTTGTATGTTAACGTACAGAATGACTCATTTGTTAATGCACCTCTGGTTCATACGTACACACCAGACTATGACTGAATTACTTGGGGAATACTCACTCCGTTGACTGGGTAAGTCCTCCAGTCCAGCTCCCCGAGAACTGTGGTCGTATCCAGCAGCACCACTGGGAGAAAACACACACACACACACACACACACACACACACACACACACACACACACACACACACACACACACACACACACACACACACACACACACACACACACACACACATGTAAAATATTGTCAATATTAGTCAATTCATTATAGTGGTTCTTTCATTAAGGGTTGGTTAGTTAGCAACTTTCTATCTAATATAGTGGTTCCAATTAAAATAAGAAGAGGTTAAATTAAAGTATGTTTCGGTCTAATAAGGTGCAATGAATGGAGTTAAATTTGCCTGAAGATAAGAGGGTAGTTTGACTCAGAGCAGGCAAGCGAGAGGGAGACGGAGAGAGAGAGGGGGAGAGACAGAGAGAACTGGAGAGAGAGTGGTAAAGAGACGAGATGGACAGACTGATGGGTGCTGAATGATGAAAGCAGAGTGAGCGACAGGAGAGTGGAGGCAACAAAATGGAGAGAGGGAGAGAGGGAAAATTGTGAGACAGAGAAAGTGAAGGAGAGAGGGGGAAATGGAGGGCGCGGTGAGGAGGTCGCAGAGGAGACGTAACAAAGGAGGGCTGAAAGTGTTGAGCGGAGAGCGTTGGGCCCAAAGCGGTTATCAAACTGTCGGAGAGTCTCGGCTGGAGCCCTCCAACACTTATCAGGTTCAGCCAGCTATGAAATCACGGCTCGTGCCACGTGTCCCGGACAGGTATATGGCCGCCCGGAAAGCGATTCGGCTGCCGGAAGGCGATTCAGCGGCCGGACTCTCTCCAGCAGACAGAACCGTCCCGAAACTCAGAATACGATCAATCAGCCCAACAGAACCTCCCGACCCTGGTAAAGCCTTGTGATGTAGACATGATACCCCTAACCCTAAAAAGGTCTCAGAACTCCAGGCTGGACTTATGCATGCATGTGTGTGTGCCTGTGGCTGTGTGTCTGTGTGTGCGTGTTTGTCTGAGCATTGGGTAGTTTGTGTATGTGTTTGTGCCAGTGCACGAGAGAGACAGTACGTTTACATGCACAGCTTAATCCGATTAAAGCCACAGTTCGACTATGCTCCTCAATCGGACAACAGCAATTGTCAGAGTATACATGGCGGTGAGAAAATCGGTTCATTGGCCGAAGCATTTCATATCCCGGTACGATAGGTGGCGCTGTGCCCATTTCAACTACCGGTGATAGAGCCACCGGTTGACCTCTTTACGACGCTAGCAACAACAAACTCAGGCGGAATTCGAGAAAGATGTTTTCAGTAGACAGCTGTCAGTTCACTTTGGGTCATGTCATTTCTCAGACGCTCCATTGGTCCAATCTCTCGGGTCGATTGCGGACTCCTCCGGGAGTCCGCGTACGGCAACAATCCCTTTCTTCTCCATGTCGTGTTTCAATCTGGTTCGCCAGGGAGTCAAAGCCAAAGTTCCTTTCCCCCAATTCCTTCTCCACCATGGCCGAGATAACCACCACTACGAGTATTTACTTGTTGCTGAAGTACCAGAGAGTCGGAGAACCCGACGCAATATTTGAAGGGGACATTTTATGAAAACAACCATTTTCCTGGGATTTGGGGTGTTGTTTTGGGTCTCTGGTGCTCCAACACGCATACAAATTTTGACCAAAAAATCGGTACATGATTTTTTTAAGTGAGATATGCATTTCTGAATTTACCCCGCCTACAGTTACCAAACGAGCGTGTCAGTTTTGGCGCCCCCTCCTACGTAGGAAGGGGGCACAGTTGAATATGACCTCCTACTTCCCCACTCCCCTCCAATCAGAGCATAGCTAAGATTTTGTGGACCAGCCGACGAGCTGCTCCGGCGGGGGGAACTCGGCGGCAGCTCAGCTCCGGGAGTACAATCCCTTTCTCTGCCGGACTGCCGCCGAGCTCCCCCCGCCGAAACTTCGGCGGCAGTCCGGAGGAGGAGACATGGAGGAGAAAGCGATTGTACTCTCGGATCTGAGCAGCCAGACTGCCGCCAAGCTACCCCCGACGGACTTTGCAGCTCCCGGAGGACACCCGCCGGAGCAGCCGGAAAGCTTCGGCGGCAGTTCAGCTCCCGGATTACACCGCCGGAGCTGCCGGACTGCCGCGGCGGCCGAACGGCTTCGACGGCGGCAGTCCGGCAGCTCCGGTGGTGCCGCGGCAGTCCGGCAGCTCAGCTGCCGGAGTACGAGATTTTTTTTCCTAAAAGCTATATCCAGCAAACAGCTTCAAAAACATGTTTTCTGGAACTCAAATACTATGTTTACTTGTTGTGAAAACACCATAATATGTCTCCTTTAAGATTCATAATATCAGAGATATTCCCTTCGGTTCGACAGCGGCGCAATGAATGAATAAAGATCATAGAAAAACATTTTGACAGATGTGCCCGAAGTTACTACTTAACAACCTCGTTGATGACCAACATATAGAAAGACATGTACTTTTAATTCAGCCTTTGGTGAAATCGAAGTGTACAGGTTTCCTGTCGGCTCCCAGACCGCAGTCGAGGAGCACAGGAGAGACATTTCCTCAAGGGCCGATGTTCTCTCGGGGGTAACACCCTTCACTTTGACCGGCGGTGGGTCTGCTTATAAGTCGGAACAGTACACGTTTGCACAGACACAACCGGACTCGTTCATTCACTAAAATGACACTCCCTCGCTGAAGTCACACACACACACACACACACACACACACACACACACACACACACACACACACACACACACACACACACACACACACACACACACACACACACACACACGCTACTCTCATAACAGAAGTGTAGTGTTTACTGAATGCATGTTGATGAAGATACACTTCTTAGAGGGGGTAACTGCATTGGCACGACAAAAATGGCGCCCATTCATTCCTATGAAAACTGCTCAATGGCGCAGGGCAACATCAAGGAGAGATTTGCTTCCGCATCATGGGAGCCTAGCCACGGCCTAGTGCATGAAGTTCCAGATGTAGAAATATTCTCGTTCTCTAGCATTGTTAGCATTGTAGCATCATAAGCGAGAGGTCTGAGCGAGCACAGCAGCATTGTTTACCGATCATGGAAGTATAAGTTACTAACCCCCCCGATGATGCTCTATCTGTGATCTTTAAATTACATTCCTCCTGCCATCTAGGCAACAATAATTTAACATTCTTTTATTTATATTATTATTCGAGATTAGTTTGTCCCTTTTTGGCCTGATATGGAAAAAAACTAAATTTTCATTTTTGTACTTTAAAACAAAAATCATAATTACCGCTCTTTTTAAATGTATGAGTATATATATATATACATGAATGGTGAATCACAAATATATCGCCAGCAGAGGAACGTGAGTTATTGAGTGCACGCGTCCAACAGCTGAACCAGTCTACAAATCCCTCGCCGACTTTAAGTGATAAAAAGTCACCACAATGCCTAAAAACCATCAACGTCTTCAATGTTAAATAAAAATAAAAACCTTGAACACAAGAAGTTAATGGAGCCGTGCGACTGAGCCCACTCAGCTTGAGGTGGTGTTTTGAAAAGAGAAAACTTACATTTTAATAGTACATGGTATAAAGATAATTATGAGCCTTTGATAGATATCCATACATTTTTTGCGGAGACACATTCCTGTTCCCCACTTTTATATATTGGAGTGAACGGAGAGATCTACTTCTGGGCCCCATGAATCAAGGGACCCGTCCACCGCCTGCTAAAACAACTGCAATACCAGGCTTGGCCGCTGAACACTGGTGGATTGCGAAAGTATGCACTAGTCCAGGGGACCTTGGCAACAACATGACTATCATCTCCTTATACTTCTGGCTCACGGCCCCGGGAAAAGATCTCAAGCATGCGCAGAACGCAAAATCAGATTCCAATCGAATTGACCATAAGCATTGCACGCTTAATGCGACTATCTATCGAATAATCTAGGGGTCTTAACCCGACTATGAGTAACCCGATTCAATTCGATTTTAGTCCGACTAAGGTGTATACATGCATCTTAATAATCCAATCATAACCCCTTGTGTCTACTTTATTTTGTAAAAGTCAATAAATAAACCTACACTTAACACTTTTTAAACAAGTTGAGAAATTCAGAAACAGTTGAGAATAATCTAGGGATCTTAACCCGACTATGAGCAACCCGATTCAATTTGATTTTAGTCAGACTAAGGTGTATACATGCATCTTAATAATCCAATCATAATCAGACTAAGCCAATAATTGTGTGTCATGTAAACGCTAACAGTGTTATTGTGTGTGTGTGAACCCATGTGTCTGAATCATTGTATGTGTAACATTGTTGCTGTATTGGTGCGTCTGTGTGTGTGTTGGTCTGTGTGTCGATGCATGTGTTGTTGCATGCATTCGTTGTTGGGTATGTGTGTTTGTGAGGTACAGATTGTGCATCCCTGCATGTTATTTCTGGCACACAGGTGCACCTTGGTGTGTTTGGCTCAGGAATGCCCTCTGCAACCCTCCAATCTCCCCGACCACCTTCCCCACCCTGCCCCACTAACGCCCCCCGCCGCCCCTCCCACGACAGTCCTTCTCATATTGCAGAGGAGCAGTTTCCCCGGTCTGCAGATACTGGGCTAATTATCATCTCTGCTCCACTACAGAACTTGACCCACTCTACACGGCAGAGGGCTGCAGCTCTCCCTCCTGTCAATCAAACTACCGCTGGGACACTACAGCACAAACATCACAGGCAACACTGTCATTATTATTAGTAGTAGTAGTATTAGGGTAATGAGTATGATTAGCAGTAGTAGCAGTAGCAGCCGTGTGTGATTCATATAAGCAGCAAATGCAACACATGCCCAAGGTAGTTGGAAAGAATGAGCACATTTTTATTGGAAACATTTATCAATGCTTTGTCACATTGCTAAATAGCCTAAATGTTATTCAGGTTGAAACATAAAACAATAACAAATATGTGTTGTTTGTATAAGCACACCACAAGTAGCACTAATAGTAGTACTTCTATATACCTATATTGATTATAGCAGTGCTACTTATTACTTATATTATTTATAGTAGAAGTGGTACTAAAATGATTATGATTTCTAATCTATTATATAAATGAAGTATAAATAATCTCAGATCAATGCATCGTGATGACAGGACTATGAAAAGGGTATCAAACCCCTTGTGTTTACATTATTTTGTAAAAGCCAATAAATAAACCTACACTTAACACTTTTTAAACCAGTTGAGAAATAACTGCAAAATACGCATCACATAGCGAGAAGACAAATAAAAACAAAATCAGGATTTCATGTAATCTGAAACAGTTTAACATATTGATCATACAGGACAGATTTCCCCAGATTAACATCACTAGATTATAATAAAGACATTAAACATTTTGTATGGATTGCATATCGAACTCCACCCACTCAGCAAGATATACAGAGGGAGAAAGAGAGAGAAATTAAGAGAAAGAGATCGAGGCAGAAAGACAGGGAGAGAGGGAGAGAGCGATAAAGAGAAACAGAGAGGGAGAGAGACACAAAATGCGAAAAAATAAATAAGAGGAGCGAGATTGATTTTCTACACAGGATGAGAAGAGGTTGTTTGTCTGATAATAAATACACAATGTTCCATCTTCCCCAACCCCCTCAGTCCCCCGTCATCATTCGATGCCTCCTCCTCTCTGTGGACACACACACACACACAAACACATGTGGGCACGCGCACACACACACATAAACACACGCACACACATATCTTATTGACTTTCACCCGCGCACGCGCACACACACACACACACACACACACACACACACACACACACACACACACACACACACACACACACACACACACACACTCTTTCTGGCATATACGTGGACTTGCACAAAAGCATAATCTAAAACATATAACACACTGACACGCATATACATGGATGCACAAACGGATGCAAAGAAGCACTTACTATAACACACATACATGAAATAAGGCCCTATCACACACACACACACACACACACACACACACACACACACACACACACACACACACACACACACACACACACACACACACACACACACTGTTGCGTGGTGGTAATAGGGCTGAGCAGTAACAAGATTGTAGTTCTCTGTGAGGCTGGTGTAATGGCAGCTTTCCCCCTCTCTAGAACACATATCACTGGAGGAGAGCACTTTATTCCCGGTACAAATCACGTTACCCCCGTCTAGACGCTCCCACTCTTACGTGAAGAAGGCATAATAATAATTATCATCTCTAAGTCTTCCTGTCCAGTGAGATGCCATCTCAGGGAATCACCCTCACACCTGAATACATGGCTTCACATAATCTTTCACTAAATAATATTGTATGCTCTATGGCGTATGCTTTTCGATCATTATGCAGATATATTTGGAGGGGTGTTATTTATGTATTATTTTTTGGGGGTTATCGTTTTCTATATGTTATTATTATTTCAATAAATGTGTGCATTTCCCTTTATGTTTTATTTGTTTCGGTCAGTGAATGATTGTATAGTTTCAATCGGAATTGACTAAATAAGCAAATGACTTATTTACCTGTACAGTAGGCCCTACACACAAAAAGTCAACCTTACTGAACTTAATTTGACATGCATGCGTTGAAGCATAGACACACATCTATAAACACACACACACACACACACACACACACACACACACACACACACACACACACACACACACACACACACACACACACACACACACACACAAAACAGTATTTATCACACACACACACACACACACACACACACACACACACACACACACACACACACACACACACACACACACACACACACACACACACCTCAGGCACTAAACAATTAATCCCTATCAAGTAATGTTAAAGTTCGACATTTTCAGGCAGTGCGGTCCTGTCGATTAGACATGCGCATGTCGGGGAGAAATAATCACAAAGGCCATAACTAACAGAAATGCCGGAAATTAAAAATGTCAACAAGTAACGTCAGGTCGATTGGATGGCAGGTTTCGGTGGATGCGGTGGGTATGGCTACGGGTGTCTTAAGTGTGTCCCTCTATCTAATCCACCTGACCCTTTACGAGCATGCAAGTGCAAACTGAGAAGTGCAAGAGGGCTTTGGTATCCCTCTCAAAAAGTCTGCATGTTACGTCACCTTCATCATCCGGGCGTTATTTACTCCTAACTCCTGATGTCAGCCACTTTGTAAAGAGGCATGTGTTTTCATAATCCAATCCACTCAGTATAGTGCGGGAGGATGGACAATTACAGATGTTTAACACTGAACTTTATTAATTACATTACCAACAAAATTAATGTTGATAATAACCAACTTTATCAAGACTATTAACACGACTTAATTATACTACTATTAAGCAACTATATTAAGAATATTAACCAACGCTTCATTGGCAACTTATTCGTTGAGCTCATGAAATACGTTGGCATACAAGTTGAAAAATAGCGCTGCAGGATATCCATATATCGGAAAGCTTATGTGAATATGAAAGAATATTAGTTGTGGTGCCTTTTTGCTAAATCGGCTATGCGTTTGTTCAGACATAGTAGTTCCACTTCATTATATTTGTGTCTCGACCTTATTGAAATGTGCAATAAGAATATGGGTTGTGTGTTCATAATTCCGTTCTATTGTTGTAGGACTTTACAGGGTTGGTCATATGAGCAGTGGGTTTTGAGTACAGGGCGCTGTGTTAACACGCATACACTCATACACTCATGATGGGTGCTGTTAGGGACCCTAACCCATCACCTCAAACAGACCATCACGTGATGGACAGACACTTGACTCAATAATCAATAAATCAAATGAAAGTTGGGTCAACTCTTGGCTTCCACGTGAAGTGATCATCCGAGATGTTTTAGGTGACATTCATGAATGCATAATACATAGATATTTTTCCATACTATTTCGACAACGTATTTATTTTGAATCATTTGTCCTTCGTTGGTAGGCTATCACTTGCCTTAACAGCTCCTTAACTTTGCCCTACTTGGCTGTTTGTGTAACCCGCGGAATATCAGACAAAGAGTGACACCATGTTCAACAATATAGTTAGTTTACTGGTTATAGTTTTTCGAATCTTTTTTAGTTTTCTATTATTTTGTCATTTAAAAAAAACGACCAGCAGACACAAAACTGCTCCGTCCTTGGTGCTCACCTTGGTTACCTGTACCTGGATCCATCAAGATGCTCCTCAGCAGGAAGAAAAACACGAAGCATTTCCATCCAGAAGTCATTCTTAAGGCAAGCATCCACCGCGTGATCTCAGTTCACACTGATAGCGGAAAAAACAAAGGAGAAGCTTCAGTAAATCCCACGAGCCCGATCGGTTGGAGAAGCACCGAAGAAAAATACATTAAATAAGTTAATACACCCCCAAAAAATACAAAACAAGGCAGTGTGAGATCCGAGTTGCTGTCTTTCCCAGCCGACATCCCGCTCTCCTCCACCGTCAGACGAGGCAGCCGCCGAACGACTGTCGGTCATTGCGCACATCTACCACGGCGCCTCTCAAGTTGAAATTAACCCTGGATCTCAGGAGGGACTCACAACCCACTATTGTCTAACAAGCTATAGAGGCTTGTTATTGGAAGTAGAAAAGAGTCAAAGAGTTGTGAGAGGCTGAGAGTTGGGCTGGTCTCGACCGGTGTCACCAGACAGTCTGGCGGGTGTTGAGTTTCCTGGCGCGGGTCCCGAGAACACGGAGAGACGGGAAAACACTCGGCTTCCCGCTCTCACATGGAGCTAATGCACCCTCTTTTCTCTCTCTCTCTCTCTCTCTCTCTCTCTCTCTCTCTCTCTCTCTCTCTCTCTCTCTCTCTCTCTCTCTCTCTCTCTCTCTCTCTCTCTCTCTCTCTCTCTCTCTCTCTCTCTCTCTCTCTCTCTCTCTCTCTCTCTCTCTCTCTCTCTCTCTCTCTCTCTCTCTCTCTCTCTCTCTCTCTCTCTCTCTCTCTCTCTCTCTCTCTCTCTCTCTCTCTCTCTCTCTCTCTCCATTTCTCATATCAGCATCTCTCTCCCACTCCCAGCCCCCCCTTCTGCCCCACTAGCTTCGGGAAAGCGTCGCTTTGGCGTCACCTTGATTTCCACAGGCAGACATTTCTCCTAAAAAGGTAGCCTACATTAAGATATCGGTTCTTCTTGGAACTGCAAGTTAGACGTTTACGATATTAACATGAAAAAGCGGCTCGCACGTCGAAGTGCGGATATTTAAGTTTCTCGCACTGGGCTACTCGCAAGGCTGTACTCAATAATTAAAGCGTGCGTTCATCAATCAACCCGCTGGTCAGCGCTGCTACCCTCTATGTCGGCTATAGGGCAGCAAACACCCCCACCCACGCAAGTGCAAACACATGCGAACACACATTAACACACAAACACACGCACACATAACAGATACACATAAACAGGCACACAAATAACAAATTCACTTTCAAACTCATGCACAGAGAGATATTAGATGTACACACACACACACACACACACACACACCACACCACACCACACCACACCACACCACACCACACCACAACACACACACACACACACGCTACTCTCATAACAGAAGTGTAGTGTTTACTGAATGCATGTTGATGAAGATACACTTCTTAGAACGAAGCCAAAGGATGCTACAAAGGGCACCAAAGAAAGTCCACGCCGCTAGCGAGAATTGCAACATGTCTATTCGGGCCGAGAGCGCATTTGAACGTCTCTGCAGAACAGATTCTAACCACTGTTCTGCAATTTTCTACAAGATCTTGAGTCCTAAACTAACCACTTGATGATGGACTAGAAACAAACCATGAAGACTGATGTACAAGCACTAGCACTAAGGCAGCCAAGTAGGACATGGTTCAAAGCCATAGCAGGTGGCCAGGTCGGACAGTCTTGTTGTGAGAGATTCTCAACCATCGCTCCCCTATCGACAATGATCTCCAACACACCTCTGCCCCCCTTCTACCTCCCCTTCTATGTTTCTAACTGAAACTTGGTTAAAAAAAAAGGAACAGCCTAACCATTTTGAATGAGACAGCTCCTCCCAACTTTGACTTTAAGGATGTTTGGCTGGAAAAAGAGGTGGAGGGGTCGCTGTTTTATCTGAGAGTGTATTTCAAGGCAAACAGATGTCACTAGGTGATTTCCCATCCTTTGAATACCTGTGTGCTGTACGGAAATATTCCCCCAGAGTTCTGCTACCAATCATATACAGGCCATCAAAATATTCAGAAAACTATTTTCATGACTTTACAGAACTACTGTATAGCATTTCCACTGACTTTGACTGTCGGGTTATAACTGGTGACTTTAATATTCATATTAATGATTCCAATGACCATAGTGTGAAAGAAATCGTTGCTATCCTGGACACATTTGAACTGTCACAACACGTGAAAGGGCAACTCATTATCGGGGACATACCTTAGACATGATTATCAAAGGGTCTCTGATGTCTATGTGATTGATCCTCCCTATCTGACCATTTCTGTGTTTTCTTTGATATATCCTTTATTCCTGACCCCCAAATAAAATAAAATACTGTTAGGAAAACGATATTGCAATGATAATTCTAGTGCACTCTTTAAAAAAGCCATCTCTGTGCTACCACCCCTCACCTCTGTTGATGATCTGGTGGATAACTTGATTTCCAAAATTGTGAATGTTATAGAAGTCATCATAGATGAGAAATGCTGCCTCTGTGGAAGTCCAGAAAATAGAAGGCCACAAGGCTGAACCCAACTGGCTGAAAACAACATTTTGAAGAAGGCAAAGTTAGATGTATAAGACAAGCCATCAATATTTCCATTTCAAACATAAATGTTGGATCAACACCATGTTTATTTAAAGTAATGTGGTAATGATGACTCGATGTAATGCCCTAAACTACAAAACTCTTACAGTGACACAATTGAAGCCATCAACCTGCTGCCCTGATGCTTAACCTACGAGCCTCTTTAAAAAGGTACTTGACTGCCTGGCACGAGACATACTGCGAATAGTAAACAGCCGTCTCAAATCATGCAACTTTCCAAAAGCCTTGAAAAATGCAGTTATTAACCCCTTTTGAAAAAGCGGATTCTAGATGCTTCTATCATTAACAGCTACTGAGCAATATCAAATATACCCCTTCATAAGTAAAATAGAGAAAGTTGTCCTCAAGCAACTTAATGATTTATTTGTCACAATTAGCTGACAACTTCCAGTCAGGAGTTCGACCCCTTCATAGCAACGAAACCGCTCTCATTAAAGTGGTCAATTATATTAGTCTTAACACAGACTTTAGTACATTTATGGTATTGGACCTTAGTGCTGCATTCAACACTGTTGACCACTCAATACTTTTGGAAAGATTGGAAAATTGGGTTTGGATTTTCGGTTGTCCTAAACCGGTTCAGGTCTACAAGACAGGAACTTCTTGTCTCCATTGGTAACTATAGGCGGGTTCTGACTGAGGGACTTCTTGGAAAGCGGCTAAGTGTTTTGGCTACGCCCACTTACTTATTTCCCCTCGGCGTCTGTTCCGATACAGGAACATTTCTAGCGGCTACAGAGTTCAAATGTGACGTAATTAGTTTGGCAACAATTTTTTCTTACGCGATTATTCATTTATTGTCAAGAATAATTTATTTATTATTTATTGTCTCCGTCTGCGCTGCTTGTTTTTTTTTTATTAAATGGCGCTGTTCATATGTTGTGGCTGCGTCGAGTTCTACTCACATCATATCCTGCCTTAAGCGTACGTCGTACTCACATCATACCTCGCCTCAACCACATCCGGTCAGCATCGACTAGTTAGGAGCGGCTCAGTTGCGGCTCAGAAAGCTCCTAGCCCGGGGCGGGTACTACCTGAGCCACTAACCGAGCCGCTAAACAGTGAAGTAGGGCGGACCCTCTCTCCCCAGCCACACCCATAGCAGCTCTATAGAGGGAAGGTCCCTCCATTGGTATGCAGGCACAAATCTATAAAGCCCTTTCCCAACCAATCATCCTAAAGACCTACTGTGCCAGTGCACAGAGCAGGTCAAGGACTGGATGTGCTTGACCTGCCACGACTTGAATTGTCTACGACTGAATTAGGACAAAACCAATTTTTTGCTGCAAAAGATGAGAGACTGAAAGTTGCGTCCTGAAAAAAATCACAAGACTAAGGCCCAATCCCAAAGTGAGCCCTGAGGACTACGGACTACGGACTCACGGGGCCCTATCTTGCATCCGGCGCAATTGACTTTCTACACTAATGCATGTGTCGTTGCTAGTTTGCAACTGGCGCAGAGCGTTCTTTTCCTTCCTGCGCCACGCGTCAGTAAATTAGGGAATTATCTTGCGCCCCAAGGGGCGGTTCGGCGAAAGGAGGAGGCGTGTTCTGCCGCAAACGTTCCCTGGTGCTATTTTGCAGTTTCAGAAATCACTTGCGCCACAAACCAGGAAATACCTGGTTTAAAGTCAGTGGCGCGTTGTTCAGATGCTATTTTAAGGGCGCATGCATAATGTTGCTTGTGCACCTCGCGCATACACTTTCCTTCTCTCATCTACCTAGCCACACATTCTTGGTAAATTATTTGGGAAAGAACAGCTGATACAGTGGTAATAAGTTGTACTTTTAAATCAATGCATCTGCAAACACCGTGCAGCAAATACATATTTTCTTGATACAGACAACACACGCAAACTAATCACGTAACACATAATACAGTCCATGGCAATGTCTATTAACGGGGGAACACATGTATTAGGAACACAAGTCGGTAACAATAATGCATACAATATTGGTAAGAATCAATGTTTGTTAATGCATTGCGTATATAATTAAATAGAATTTTACAGGCACAGCCATTTTGTTTGTGAGTCGTAAGGTCAATCTCTGTGAACTTGGTTGACTCTCAGAATCCCGAGTGGGATAGACCAAAAGGGGGCGTGCCTCTGTAAAATGCTGCAAGAAAGCTGGGAGATTTTCATCTTTGCAACTTATGTTGGGGGTGTACGAGGCATCTGGAACACACCATAAGACTTGTCAAACCCTGATTATGTTTAAATCAAGGTTGAAAACCTTTCTGTTCACCTTCGCTTTCTGCTAAACTATAATGCAATTGTACCTTATCATTTTATTCAAATGACTAATGCGTTCTTTTAAATCCTGTTTCATTTAATGCATTTTATTGAAATCTTGTTTATTTGATGTACATGTTCTCTATGTGAAGCACATTGAGTCTGCAGTGACATGGCTACGCATTTATACATATATTTTTATATAATATTATATATATATAGTATTATATATTTATATAACTATACTATATATATAATTGACACTCAATTTAGAGCCTTGATTATTGTCAACTCCCTGTTTTTGCAGGCATGAGGATAGAGGAGAAGACGAGGAGGCATGCAGACCACACACAGGATATCCGTCTCTCGGAACTCTAGAAATCGGTAACTATGGATGTTGAGAACACTAAATCTGCACCTGGCTCTGCAGCCCTAGAACTCTAGAACCTGAGAGCTGTAGAATTCTCTGGAGCATTCTAAGCATTCTAAAGCTCTAGGTAGAATATCCCTGAGCTCTCAATGAGTCCCTGCAGTTCCTGGTCTTCTGCAGCGTAGCCAATGCACCAAGGTGGCACACTGAAGGACAACCATGAAGGCATCAGTCCTTGTGAGGGCCCCAGGCTGTGGTCTGTAGCCTCGGCTGAGAACCAAAGTTTTTCCAAACGTTTTTTATTATATATATTTAATTCTCAGAGTTGAAGTCAATCCGATAAAAAACATTGTCGAAGTTCGAGTTAGGAAATTATGATGTGGTCTTGTGTGTCCTATTTTCTCTGTCATATGTGTTCATTATCTCACTGTTTTGAGTGTGTATGTCTACGTCTGTATTATCTACATTTATGATCAGTCATTTTTAATAGTCCACTAGTGAAATGAGTCTGCAATTATCTTTGAACAATGCTGTATTTTCACCAGCAAGTCTTTATCTATTTGTGTATTTTTTTGTTGTCCTTAACTCCAAGCTGCTTAGAGGAATAATGACCAGCCACGGAGCAAACTAATCCTGACACAATACGTGTGCTGGCCCCTTCAGATAAACCTGGCCTGCCGGGGCCTCATGAGACATGGATTTAAATCGGACATCACAACACTCCTCTCGCATGGCATGAAACAAAACACGGAAAATAAAACAGGAAACCATCGATGGGAGAGAGTGATGAGTGATTATGCAGTGATAAAGGGACTAATTGGTATCCAGAAGGAGACAAATAAACTGTGAACAGATATAGTTCATAAAATCAGAAATTTACCATGAACATATTCCTTTTAGGAGAGAGAGAGAGAGAGAGAGAGAGAGAGAGAGAGAGAGAGAGAGAGAGAGAGAGAGAGAGAGAGAGAGAGAGAGAGGGAGAGAGAGAGAGAGAGAGAGAGAGAGAGAGAGGAGAGAGAGAGAGAGAGAGAGAGAGAGAGAGAGAGAGAGAGAGAGAGAGAGAGAGATGATGTGGTTCTGACGACTATCTACAGTTTACTGAACTAAAGACAGTTCCGTTCCAAAACACAGAGGAACTGCATGAACCTGCAATAGCATATAGTAAGCATAATTTAAACCCAGGTTATGCCTGCATAGCAGGCTGCTGTCCCTGGCGAGCTGTTAGGAAACATTTATTGCCAGATTGTGAAACTCATTTGAGGTGGCATAATAGACAATATAACTAACCCTAACCCTAACCCTACTTCAAGTGGGCTGGAATAAATAAAACACTTCATGTGTGCTTGAAAATAAAAAAAGAATTATTCATAAAGTTGACCGCTATAGTGGTCATATGTTTCCCTCTTGGTATCGTTATGGCGGACATATAATATAATTTTTTAGCTGCAGCATGATGGGTTTCCAATGACGTATTTCAGGTTGGATGAGGAGCAGGTTGGATGTATTTCAGGTTGGATGAGGAGCAGGTTGGATGTATTTCAGGTTGGATGAGGAGCAGGTTGGATGTATATCAGGTGGATAAGGAGCAGGTTGGATTGAATGTAAAGATTGTCTGGTAAACGGCAGGTTGTTGGTTGAATCCCGTGGCTCCTCTCAGCCGGATGTTTGTGGTGTCCGTCTCCATCTTGAGGACAGGCGGTGTAGGAGTAAACAAAAGGCTTTAATTGTGAAGCACTTTGTGGGCTCGTAAAGCTCTCAGAAAACACTGTATAAACGCAGTCCATCCACCATAGAGACTATTACAATATAATGACATTGTCAGAGGTTCCTGGCAAGAGGTTCAATGTGATGCTATGGTGGCAAGCTGATAGAAATGCCGTGATCCAACATCTTCATGGAAAGCTAATGGGCTTGGCAAAGAGACGCTTAAGTGTGTGTATTTATCTCAATAACAAAAGGGTTTTGTTTCTATGTACGAGCCCATTATTTCAGCACTATGGACAGAGATTGAGTAAAAGCAGAAGCTCAACAGAGAGCTGTTTGATTATGCTTCCTCTGGATGCATTTGTCATGTATGTATGTCTTGTTTGTCCCTGTGAGACTATCTGACAATGTCTCTATTTGTCTTTCTATTACCCCATCTGTCTGTCTGTCTGTCTGTCTGTCTTTCTATTACCCCATCTGTCCGTCCGTCTGCCTGTCTACCCGTCTGCCTGTCAGCTAGCTCCTGTTGTGTGACTCCAGCTTGGTGCTCATCGATTCCTTCCAGCAGCGATCAATGTTAAGCCATTTACCTCCCGCAGACAGAGGCCCCGGGGCCCGCATCAACTGGGCTACTCCCGGGGGCCCCGGGTCCCGTCTTACTGTAAACCACACTCACAAACCCCCACTCCTAGAATCCTGTTCTATTGGAGATGGCTGTCGGCTTGCTATAAGTGCACGCATCCAACTGTACGACACAACAAGAGCCATGCTTCCAGCAGCATCACTTTTTTCAACTTTACACCTGTACTTCCAATAAGGAATAATCTGAGGTAGCCTGAACCGCAACAAGGAGGAGAAAGGGATTGTTGCCCGTGATTGTCTCCCGCCGGAGCCCCACTGTCGCGGCACAACCGCCTCGGAAGCGGGCAGCGCCAAGCGGCAGTGGTGCCTCGCTGAGGTGGTGCCTCGCGGCGGCGGGCAGCGTGCAGTGGGGCTCTGATGGCGCGTGCAACAATCCCTTCCTCCTTCATTTAGCAGTCCATGTACTTCAGGGAGGCAAAGCCAAAGTTCCTTTTCCCCAATTCCTTCACAACCATGGCTGAGATAACCCCCACTACGAGTCTCGTTGTGGAAACACCAGAGACGTCAGAGAACCCGACGTGTTATGCGCCATAACACCAACAGCAGAATGGTTATCAAAATAACAAAGAAGTTTACACATCTTTACGGTGTGTTTATTCACACACACATACACACACACACACACGTGGTGCTCGCATGGTTGTAGCTCATTGTCTCTATCGCAATGGCGAGGCGCACAGAGCTTTTGGCCGTGTTTTGAAAATATTCTAGAACACTCCGGGTGCTCCGGCGGGAGTCCTGGAGCTCTATTTCTAAATGATATCATACTATACATAGATATCTATATCATATAATAGATATTATCACGGCCAAAACCTGTGTGCGCCTCCAGACGATATTATGAATCTCAAACGACTGCGTCGGGTTCTCCGACGTCTCTGGTTCTTCCACTTCCTCATCAACCTGAAGTAGACTGAACCGTGACATAGTGGTTTGGTCAGCGGGCAGCGCCGTGCCTCGGCCCCGCAGAGGTGGTGCTTTGTGGTGGTGGTGCCTCGCGGCACCGGCTGCGGACAGCGGGGCTCCGGCGGGAGACAATCGCGAGCAACAATCCCTTTCTCCCCCATGTCGCGGTTCATGTACTTGTGAGTCAATGCCAAAGTTCCTTTCCCCCAATTCCTTCTCAACCATGGCTGAGATAACCCCCACTACAGTATCTTTGTGGAAATACCAGAGACGTGAGAACCGACGTGTGCCATAATACCAACAGCAGAGCGGTTATCCAATTAACAAATAAGTGTACAACACTTATTTGTTACACACACACTCACACATGTGGCGCTCGCACAGTCGTAGCTCATTGTCTGATTGGCGGGCAAAATTCTCTGGGTGGGCAAGGCAGAGAAAGGGGAGGTAGCTTGGCCTCTTATGACGACATATGGGGCCACATTCCAAATTAGCACGCTTGAGCTTCCATTTTTTTCAAAGGCGAGCTGGATACCTAGTGCTCGTTTTACACCAAACGTTTTAGCCACTGGGGGACCAGGCAGGCCAGGGGAACTCATATCAATGTTAGAAAACCTCATAAAGTGAGATTTTCATGCCATGGGACCTTTAATGTTGCTTTTAAAAAGTCTTAGCATTGCATGCTATAACTGATGTCTCCAGGTGATTGTCGGAGAGGGGGGTTGTGGGTTGTGAAAAAGGGGATGATTTTTGTGTTCGAGAGGACGTGTTTTGTGATAGAGGGGATGTGTGTTGTGTTACAGGGGATGAGTTTTGTGATAATGTGGTTGTGTTTTGTGTGTTAGATAGGATGTGAATTTGGATAGATGGGATGTCTGTTGTGTGTAAAAGGGGACGTATTTGTGATAGGGGATGTGAGGGGATGTGTATTCAGTATAAGGGATATATGTTGTGTAGAAGGTGAGCGTGAGGAGGTTTTAAAAGAGGTTTTAAAGAGGTTGCTTGTTGTTTAAGAGTGGATGTGTGTGTGGTGTGTGTCAAAGTAGATGACTTTGTGTTATCAGGTGTTTGTGTCTTTAGAGTGGATGTGTCGTGCTACAAGGGATGTGTGTGGGTACCAAACCCAGCAATGACCATTGATCAATTCTGAACTATTGGGAAGCAACCAGAGTGGTGGTAGCAGGGTGGAGGTGGGGGGTGAAACATGGAATCCATACTAATTTTTAACAAAATTGGAATGTTTCAACACATTCAAGACTTGTTAATTTTTGTAAAAGAACATCTGAAATAACTCAATGTTGCTACAGCAGTGTATCAAAATATGTATATATCTAGTATTACTTGATAGATATTACTAGTACAACTAGATAGATACACAGACAGACCGACAGACAGACAAAAAAGAGAGCTAGAGACACAGCGGGGAAAGAGAGATAAGCTATCTTTCAGATAGTGGTTGATGATTCTGTAACAGTTCCTCTCTATCAGTCATAGTCCAAAAAAAGAGAGAGAGAGAGAGAGCAAGAAAGAAAGCAAAAGAGAGTGAGAGAGAAAGACATGCACAGGAAAAGAGAGAGAGAGAGAGAGAGGGAGAGAGAGAGAGAGAGAGAGAGAGAGAGAGAGAGAGCA
>NC_082395.1:13148556-13166056 GCF_031168955.1 Gadus macrocephalus
CATAGGTTCACGCACGCTGGTGTTGAGGTAAATATTCAAGGCACCCTTATCGATGTTGTCGTTCCCCAAACCGTTCCTGGAAGCGCTGGAACTAGTAGCTGTGCTTGATCTGATCTTGATCTGTCAGTCAACACGGTGCAGCAGAGAGGACGGCCTCCTGTTGGAGCTCTCTCTCCTGATTGGATAAAGTGGATTCGGATGCAAGGCTTTTCTTTCTGTTTACTGCAGAGCGGGGGGACTGGGAGAACCATGTTACTGAGCAAACACTTTATATCAGTGATGTCTGTCGGATTATAGAGCTAAACTATACCCCTTATTACGAGAAATAATAATTGGTAACAGCGCTTTTAAGTAAACCCCAAAATTGTTTTTATTCGGTAGAACCCATATTGTTTGGGTCCCCCAAAGAGCTGGGGAACATTTCTCTTATATTTATACAAAAATGTATTAAGTAGGTAAAGTTACAGTCTGTAGGGTTAAGAGGTATTTAGCTGTAAAGTTGCCGATTGCAACCAACTGAATCCCAACCTTGCGAACAACGTATGAGAAGCTACATTTATCAAGTGATGAGGTTCCCTGATCGATTCATACCATTTATTTTATTATTTTCTCTGGAATATACATCTGGCCTCCTTCCCAATCAGACAGACTTCCAGGAGACCTGGGCTGGGTCGAGCCAATCACATTCAAAAACGGTTATTTCATTTCTGCCAATTCTACCGTTACACTAAATGCCAATCAATCCTTTGAACAAAGGAAATTCACAATAAAAATATGTTAATTTCCCGGGTCTGCTACGGCCTTGCTCATATGAGTGCTAAGTGTGTTTGGACGTTTGACAAAGTTTCTAAAACCTTTACTGATTGTTTTGGCCTGGGAAGGCATTATTTTGATCTCCTGGGTGGAAGTCCTAAAAAAAATAAGGTTTACTTACTCTTTAACAGAGGCTTGTCCCTACTGTGGGCAGTTTGAAGTTAGTTGTGAGTCTCTATAAAACTTTCCAGCAGAAGTGTTTGTTTGTTATGTTTATATTTATATATTTATATAGGCCGGCCATATGCTGCATGTCAAAATGAGCTGTGTTGTCACGATGACCCGGTGGTCTGGGACTTCAGGTGAGGAGCTGAGAAACTGACAGTTGGTGACAGGTTTTAATACTGACAATCCCCTCTCCTCCTACTGCGCCTCCTGCTCCTCCTCCTCCCCTTCAACACTGTGATGACAACAGGGATGAAAACCTTCACCCTCCCCCCCTCCCCCAACCTCCCACCAGCCTGGATATCACCATGGGGGTGAGGGAGGTGAAGGTGGAGGTTAAGGGGAAGGTAAGGTTGAGAGAAATGGCGTTTAGGGAGTGAGTTTAGGGATGAGGTACGGGGTAAGGTAAAAGGGGAGGTAGAGGGGGACGTCAGGGAGGAAGTAAGGGTTGATGTAAGGGTAGGAGGTAAGGGGTAAGGTAGCAGGGAAGGCAAAAAGGGGAGATATGGGAAGTGGTGAGGGAGGAGGTATGGGTCAAGGTAAGGGGTCAGTTGGGGGGGGGGGGGGTAACATGGCTTCCTAGAATCAATGCTTCCAGGTTTGTTTCATAGCTGGTGTTCGACAGATGATACACTGTACATCTCAGAGCCTGGTAAAAATAATGCAGATGCCACCTATTCAAAAGGTTCCACAGGGTTATGGTGAGGGTTTAGTGTTATTTGTTGGCGACATCCCAGGCAGCTGGTGTTCAAAGGGTGGGCTGCGGACCCTGAGGGGCACAGGATTGACAGTGAGACGGGGGAGGTAAACAAATCTTCTGACGGGGCATATCAAGAGCTGTTGAAAATGTGATGGCCAAATTACAATCCATTGGCCATCATCTATTTGCTGACTATTAGATGCTAGACAGACAATATTTGGGTGCCGGAGTATTGCTTGTGAAGTAGTATTGCTTGTGGAGGCTGATAATAAGAAAAATGCAACTAATGCTGCCATACTCTGTACCTGGGATGGTTAGCTGGTTGCCCGTTGTTTCTTTTAAACTGAAACTTGTTGTATTTGTCGTTTAACAAGAATATAGACATGTTAAAAATGCATTTGAGCATGGAAAATATTTGAAATATGGAAATGAATGTATGTTGGTCCAATTAACATACAGACATATACGTATACTATTTTGTTCTTGTTTAGTATTATTTAGTAGCTTCTCTCATATCCGATTAGTTGAAGTGTGTGGTCATGTGACCCTCTGAGGGTGATGATGAAAATTCCTGGCCCTCTTTATCATGAAAGTTGCCCATCCCAGTCTTTATGGTAAATGGGAGAAAGGACCATCCAAAGAGGAATACAGAAGTGCAGAGCCCTAGGGCCCACTGCTGCAGAGCTTCACTGAAGAAACCCCTAATAGTCCACTGTCTTCTCCAAGCAGCTCCAGATAGATGGAACACACCTCAGGCCTGTATATGTATGCTCCATAGACAAAAGCACAGACAGTGTTTTACAGAAGTGGAAACTATCACTGATTGCCTTTCTTCTCGCCCATCAAATGCTTTAATTGCCAGCTAAGCTTTCCCATACAATGAGTTTCTCAAGGTATGTTGGTTCTGTAAATATATCAAATATGGGATACAAAAAAAAAAGTAAGAGGGGTTCTGTTTATTTTTTAAATCAATAGATAGATTTCCCATGGCCATTCCAATCACACACTAGGCTTGGCCTATTGATAACGCTGTCATAAACCTGCTTCGTACATCCTTTTCCCCTCTACAGAGGCCAGCAAACCAAGTGGAAAATATGTTTATTTATTGATCGGTTCTTTCAACGAAGAAACAGGAACTTCTGCTTGGTTAGGCTCAGCTGTGACCAGAGAGACCAGAGATTTTCATTTGCAGCTAAGCACAAGATGGGTCTGAAATAAAGGCTGAGGTTTTGCCTGGCTGAAAATATATGTTGATGCTTTTTTTGGGCTTGGCCTGAATCTCTAGGAATGAAAGAAACTGAGTCCTGTTCCATAACTTTGGTCCACATTATGGACGTCTGCCACCGCAGCTAGATCCCGCTCAAAGGATTCCTAGTTTTTTTCAAGACCCTTTTTCAAAAAGGATTGGAAGTCCAATTGGACATCCAATCCATCTTAAAGAACCTCAAGGTAGAGCATATTATAGAGATAATTTGTTCTAAAGTGTAACGTAGCTCTTTATTCCAACAGCCATCACTGATACAGGGCCCTATTTTAACGGTCTGAAACACAAGTATGAAACGCGAAACACAAGTAGCTTTGTGGCCGGATCTCTGGCGCTGTAGCTATTATACCGGCGGATACATGACTCTTGCGCCCGCTGCAAATCTAAAATGGGTTGGTCCGAAGTAGCTTATTTACCCGTAGATGTGTTTTGGGCGTAACATGCAATTAACCAATCAGAGGGCCATCTCCCATCCCCTTTAAGAGCAATGAGCGCATTTGAACTTGACGAGTTGATATTTTGACAGCGCGTTTGCAGTCTCTGCTGAGACAGATGCATGACCACATGAATTTCAAACTTCAAATGACTCAGTTTATGGCCCAATAATATGGCCTAATTCACACATGGAATAGCGTTTTCTTCTTAACACATGATATGCGGTCCTGTGGCCCCAGCTGTGAGTCTATTTAATGATGTGCAGCAATCCATTAACGAACATCGTTTGTAACCAGTATTGAATACATTATCGTTATTGACTTGTGTTCATAATATGAATGTTTCCCCCCGTTAATTGCCATGGACTGTATTATGAGTAACGTGTTTAGTTTGCGTGTGTTTAAACAGATGGATGCACACATATTGTTGAACTGCGTGCCAAACATAACCAGCATTCATTCATTCTTTCATGGGCTTGTACACGATCTCTGTGTCAAGAAAATATGTGTTTGCTGTATGGTGTTTTCAGATGCATTGATTTAAAAGTCCAACTCCTTACCACTGTATCAGCTGTTCTTTCCCAAATAATTTAACCAACGCTACCATTTACCCTTAAACAAGATTTTGTTTTGGAAGGCTGGGATATACTTCGGTCGAGTTTATTATTGTTATTATTATTATTATTATTGTTATTATTATCATTTTAACCCATGGCATTAGCCTGCTACAGTGTTCATTCATGCAGCCCTAATGGATTTTTTTTCCCACAATCCACGTGCTTTTTCTATGCAGTTTCTCATATATGAACAATCTTTGACATCATAACATTTCAATTAGGCTTATCGTTTGAATGTTTGTGCTGTGTAGGCCTATAGCCTTCGTGTAAGCTTATGTTGCAGTTCCGACCTGCAATGGCACGTCAAAATAGCAACACCAACTGTGCTATCCGCTAGTGCATTTAGACCAGGTATTTGCCGGTGGCTTTTTGGATCACTAAAATAGCAAGTATCATTTGTGCCGGAAGACGCCTCTGCTTTTCGCCGACACGCCTCTCCAGGGCGCAAGTGTAGCGGCTCAAGTTTGCTGAGGGGCAAAATCTGTTGAACACCGAACGCAAACTAGCAACGATACATGCGTCGGTGTAGAAAGTCAATTGTGCTGGATGCAAGATAGGGCCCATAGAGTGTTTGCTCAGTAATATGGCTCTCCAAGTCCCCCGCTCGGCAGTAAACAAAAAGTATGGTATTAATTTCAAACTTATCCCATCTGGAGAGAGAACTTCACCAAGAGGCACGTTGGTGAAGTCTGCACGTCTGCACGTTCACGGGAAGGCAGCAGAATTTCCGTGTTGACTAACAATCACAGAACAGGCAAAGCTACTACCAGCGCTCCCAGGAACTGTTTTCCGAGGAAAGATTGCTTAGGGGGCCTCTAATATTTAGCTCAATACCAGAATTCAAGAACCAATGGAATATTTTAGAACCAAGTTGTTTGCATTAGTTTCAGTGATTCATGCTTGATATTTACCCATAATGTTAACATTTGTTAGTGGCTAATATATTTACGAAATTACTGAATAGCAATAGTAAAAGTTGAGCTTATATTGATAGTTTAAATAGGAATTTGAAATACTTCATATTGTTTTGCACTTGGACAGTACTACGATTTAACACTCAAACAAGTTCAACCAAACAGGTATTTTTAATAATATAATAATAATTTTTCTAATATAAGAAAGCACTTCTTCATATTCCTGTTATGTAACAGTCGCGGAACGCAACATCAACTATTTTCCCGGAAACAAATTGTGAAATGCTGGAATCATCTTCTTGGAATCATTTGTTGGTTTCGCCTGGCTTCACCATTAATACCAGCGCAACGGAATTCCCATCGGGGATGAATCAAGTCTATGCTCTCAGCCTTGGCAGACAGGTGTGCTTTTATGGAAGCAACTGTGTTTGTCAGTGTCGTAAGCTTGGGAGAGGTTTTTACGAATACCGGCTGCCCGCCCCTGAATATCAAATGAGTATAATATTTTTTTTTTCCTCCACAAGAAGATTTATCAGCTGGTGCAGTTGCATCCATATGCCTTAGTTAGTATGTAGCACATTCAGAGGGGTCATGTAATGGATTTGTGACATCACACCTTTCCCATAGCTGTCAGTTTGAGTGAGGGCTGTTGACATCAGCAGCAGTGAGAGTGTTATTTTTGAGAGGAAGCCAGTTGTTGGTTTGGAATCCTCAACAATAACACAGTTTGAGTTTGTATCGGTGCAAAAGCTTAGTTAAGTTGTCATGTCCATTCTCTTCCAACGTATAATCCTTTGTATTCTTCCAGGGTCCTTCAGCAATTTTTGGTAATTTAGAGTTAGTGGGATATTGAGAGGAAGTAAGAGGAAATACAGCTACACTGAAAACTTACTTCTTAAAAGGTGTCTATATATGCAACTGCTCTTTCAACTGAAATATGTTTAGACATTTTATTTAAGTGTTTCTCTCCTTTGTTAGCTAAGGGAAGGGAGAAGGGTGGTGGGGAGGGGGAGGGGGTGGGTTGTGCAGTTCACATGTCTGAGGTCTTTCATAACACATTGCTAAGCTTTTACAATATGGTGATATGCTGTTTGGCTAACGCTGGGAAGCGTCCAACAACCCTCAGGCATCCCCTTAACATCTCTGGGTTCAAATGGAACCAAGAGATGAATGAGATGTAAATGAGATGAGATGAGACTTCTGAGTGGACTCAGAGACATTCCCCTTGTCCGTACTACCTCAGCTAAACAGTTTGACCCATTCACAACAAGTATTACCTCTTCATATCAGTATATTAGCAGAACATTCGTTGTTCGGGCAGTGCCAGAGGTCATTCCCTTCCCGGTCTGAACAATTGTGTTCAGAATGCTGCTGCTAGAGTTCTAACAAAGACCAAAAGATTTGATCATATTACACCAATTCTGAAATCGTTACATTGGCTTCCTGTAAGTCAGAGAATTGATTTTAAAATCATGTTGCTTACCTATAAATCCCTACATGGTTTAGGCCCAAAATATTTAACTGATATGCTTCCACTACATCAGCCTTTTAGACCCCTAAGAAGCTCCGAGACCAATCTGTTAATTATCCCCAGAGTAAACACGAAACATGGGAAAGCAGGATTTAGTTACTACGCAACAAATAGCTGGAATAAACTCCCAGAGGATTTAAGACTTGCCCCAACTCTGAGCACCTTTAAAACAAGACTGAAGACTTTTATGTTTGCTATAGCTTTCTGCTAAATAACTTTGCCTTTATTTTCTATTTTAATACTAAAATGCCTTTTTAACTTTCTATTTTTGCATATGTTTTTCTTTTACTTGCCTATTATTTTATTTCATTGTATGACACTGTTTATATGTGAAGCACTTTGAGTCTGCCTTTTGTATGAAAAGTGCTATATAAATAAAGTTGCCTTGCCTTGCCTTGTGCAATGTAAGGTGTGAGATGTATCCATTTTTTATTACCTTTATTTTACCAGGCAAGTCCCATTCCATACATGTCTTATGCATGTTGCATCACTTAGTGTTGCATCACCGAGAGAAGGAAGGTTAACAGGTTTATGAATTAAGACTTTTTAGTCTCACAACACTTCCAATATCCCTAGTGGGATTAATAAAGTATTATTGTATATTGTATTGTAATAATCGTCCTCAGACACCAAGCATCGGTTTATTGGACGTCAACTTTATGTTGTGAAAGAAAATCTCATAGCCGGCAATGATGCAGTCAGAAACTGGTCAGTAATTAGTTATGCACTGGTTATTCATTAGTTATTTACTCCTTGCTCACTGGTTGGTCTCTGGCTATCAATCAGTCAATGTGTGGTTAGGCAATGGTTAGAGCAAGATCTGTAGGCTGAGAATGAATTTGATATCAATGTATTGAATAATTCATGAGTGAGAAAGGTGTGGAGTTGGTGGCCCACATAAGAGGTACTTCACAGTATGTGCTGTCTACTAAAGTCGCCCAGCTGTTTCAGATGCTCCTGGTGCTTTTGACGCACTAGTTTTGACATCTCCATCTGTAAGCTTGTCACACCCTAACCCACATATCTCTGTTAAGCCTGAATTATACTTCCTCATCAAAAAACCGCCGGAGGTACGCCCTGAGTCTCCATGCCTGTGCCTGCATTAATGTTTCCGCGTCTGTGATTATGAGCAAAGTTTGCTAAAAATTATTAATTCAGGGACATCTTGTGATGCTTGTAATGGGAAGATGATGGGTCATACATGTATGTAAACCTCCTCAAATAGTGGATCATCAATGAACCGGAACACTCAGCAGGAAAGACAAAGCGGGCCGTCTGTTCGTCCTGACATGGAGTTCCATCACGTACGGCAATGGCCGCTGTGGGCTAAGGCGGTCCCCCTACCATGGAAACCCACTGTATACAAAGTGTTTTCAACACGTCAACTCGCTCAAGTTTGCCACTGAGAACACAAACAATGCAGGCCTATCATTTGTGCAAATGTTTGCACAAATACCACGTCAGCTCATGTCCGAGGATAACTCAGCCTTAGACCCCGGAACTCCACTCTCCCAAATGCCCTAGGATGCCCTGTCTGAAGACGGCCACAGCTACAGCGGTCATTGTGTGGTGGAAGCCCTCCAGATTACGTGGTATTGATGTCTGATCCATTAAAAGAGAGAGTGTACCTGCGGAGACTGCCAGGAGACGTCCTCTATTCCTAGACGCCAGCGGCCTCGGTTTTCTGAAAGCCCATGGGCTAACGGGGCGGTTGAATGGAGTGCATCAGCGTTGTGATCAATAGCGTTCGGGATGCGAACCACGTAGCAGAAGCCCCCCTGCTGGGACGGAGGGAGGAATGAACGCACATAAAAGGTTGGATGGTTGGAATCCCACCTGGGTACTGACGCTTGTGCCTTTTCAATCAAAATGTGCTCTCATGTACCTGTGCAGAGAGCTGCACATGTAGATGCTAAGAAGAGGCGCGTGCTGTATGATAAATGAGATGTGTATGTAGACTAACATATCCAGAGTGGAGGTTGGTGAGGATGATTGTGAACATAGCAGCTAAGCTACTGTTGCTAGGATCAATAGTATCTGTCTGCGTCTTGCAAGACGGAGGCGTAACTTGTAGTAGGAGGCGTAACTTGTACTAGGAGGCGTAACTTGTTCTTTTCTAAATCGCGGTCCACACAAGATCTTTCTCTTTTCGCGGTAAACAAAAAGCGTTGTAAATCACGGTTCAAACGAGATCTTCATTGAAGTCGGGTCTTCCGATATTCATGACGGTAAGTAAATTCAAGGCCTAATATTTGAGGTCCGAGTTGCGGTCATTTATGTACCCGCGCACCACTGCTACATACAGATCACTTCCGCGATTTAGAAAAGTACTAGACACGCCTCCGACTACAAGTTACGCCTCCGACTACAAGTTACGCCTCCTAGTGCAAGTTACGCCTCCTCCGACTACAAGTTACGCCTCCTACTACAAGTTACGCCTCCGTCTTGCAGGACGCAGACAGGCCCAACTCGCTAGGATGGTGGAAGTCATCAGGCTAATGGCTGTGTCTCAAGGGATACATTTAAACAAAGCTCAAGCACCCTCTGCCATGCAAAAAAGGGGTTCCAATTCAAACTTTACGGTTCAATAAGGTATGAAACACCTGTGTTTACACACCTGTGTTTACCAGATCACTTATGACATGGAGTGTGGTTGGGAAAGCGAGGATAGTGTGTGGCAGAGTGGGTGTTTATAGTGAATAGAGCCCATCACTCCTCGTCCTGCTGACGTGGTTCACATGAAGCCTTTGATCGCCCTGGTAAACAAGTTAGGGCATCTGACAGCTTCATCGGATTGTTATCGAGAAGATGTTAAGGGAGGGGGGACAGGAGGGAGTGAGCTACAGAGAAAGAAGGGTTGGGGAGAGAAAGAGAGAGATAGATAGAGAGAGAAACAGGTATGGGGATGGGAGGAGAGAGGGCAAGAGTGAGAGAGGATATAGAGTGTGAGGGAGAGAAAAAGAGAAGAAGATAGAGGGAGCGAGGGGGATAGAGGGGAGAGATATAGAGTGAGTGAGGATAAAGAAGGAGATAAAGGGAGACAGAGGGAGTGATAGAGAGGGAGGAAGAGCGAGAGGAAAGAAGAGCCTTAAATCGAGAATTAAATAAGGCATGAGTCACAGAAAGAATATAATGACTCCATCTCAACTCAACAGAGAAAAACCATATGAAAAACGGGAGGGGAAAAAAAGCATACTTATGGACAGTGGAGGAGAAGGAGAAAACAAGATAATCTGTGGCAGTGTGACCTGCGGCTGCATGGCTGGGTTTACAACGAAGGGTCAGAGATCAGACCAAACCAGGAGACTGGCATGCGCCGTTCACTTGTAATCAGCTGCCAGCTGTGAGCCGGACAGCTTGAGTCTGCTACGATCCCTCCACCACTCTCTTGGCTCACTGCCTTCCAACTGTAATTGAGGAGGAGAGTCGAATGAGTCGGAAAAAAGCGGGGAGAGGTTGAGAACGGAGGAGAGAGGTGGATAACGGAGGAGAGAGTTGGAGAAAGGAGGAGTGAGTTGGAGAACAGAGAAGAGAGGTGGAGGAAGGAGGAGAGAGGACCATGGGTCACAACAGAAGGCAGTCGATTAGAGGAGCACCACACTTTCTAGAGTTTGTGTATTTGTGGAGTTGGTTTGATCCAGACAGGGGCCTTAAGCCACTATGGCAACACACTGGGACAGCGTGCCCCTCCCCCAGTCAAATCAAATTTGACCATGTTATTTGTGTGTGTGTGTGTGTGTGTGTGTGTGTGTGTGTGTGTGTGTGTGTGTGTGTGTGTGTGTGTGTGTGTGTGTGTGTGTGTGTGTGTGTGTGTGTGCGTGCGTGCGTGCGTGCGTGCGTGCGTGCGTGTGTGTGTCTGTGTCTGTGTGTCTGTGTGTGTGTGTTTGATTGTTTTAATTATATGTGCTTTCATATTATCAACAATATCGTAACACCGTAACAGTTACAAGCAAATCGTAATGCCTGGGAAGAATTGAGAGCATGTGACCCTTCAAGTTAAGGTTTTAGGTTTGACTGTGGAAATTACTGACTTGAAATGACTGTGTTACATGCGGTTGCGTTAACCTAACCTCTTTTTTTTTATTGCGTTATCTAGCTCTAGTTATTATCCACAGCGTCTTACAAGTGAGGCAGAACAATCAATGGAAACAATCTGAACTGGAGTAACTGGTATTTCATTGATATCGTCTTCATAAACATCTGAATCAGTAAATTGGTAACCTCAAGAGGAATAAACAGTGGTAAGATTTGGATTAAAATATAAAAATAACAGTTGAGATTTTTTATTGGCATGCAAACGGTTATCCAGCTGAATTACACGTCTTTGGAGACAAACACTATGAGGGTGTGAACGATCACATGTCCCAGTGTCTATAGGAACATGGAGTGTCACCCTGCTGGAGATAACCAGCAGGGTTCAGAGAAGATGTCGCTAGGTTGTGAGGCGGCTGTGGCTATCGGATGGTTTTTTTATGTGACCATTTAACAAAGACAAAGCCGTGCAGCCATTTTATTTTTTATTAAGCACGGCCGTTTAACAGTTAAGTGAGAGAAGACAGCCTATATTACTTCCTGTCAGAGTTACATTTCCCAGATAATCCAGATTACTGTCATGACTGTTTTATGTGTTTTTGGTCAAAATCTGCAAAATAGTAAAATAGTCTAAAAGTTTACCTTTGCCACACTTTGTGTTTAAAAATACAATTACTGCAGTTTGGGATTGAATAGCTAGCCAGGGTGTAATGAGATGAACTTGGCAGTAGTATTGTGTGACTGTATTCTCCAAGTGGCTTTTAGTAATGAATTTATTATGCGTGGTGATAATTGAACAAGTTCTGTAGAACAGTTTAGTCACCTGCATTATTCATTTTAAATATTCATGCATAATGCATGAGGCACCGGCATACAGCCACTGACTGTTTTCATACAACAACACCATTGAGCATCATTAACAGGACACACACACACACACACACACACACACACACACACACACACACACACACACACACACACACACACACACACACACACACACACACACACACACACCGGTATGCATGCATGCAGCATGCACACACCACACAGTCCCTCAGGGCCATGACGTATTTTTGAATTTAAAAAGGCAATATGTGTTAGTGTTAATAAACAACCAGTATAATTTGAGTTTACCTATAATATATAGGTTGTTTGTATGTTTTTTGTAGGTGGGAAGGGGGGGCTGTGTGTGTGTGTCTATGTGTGTGTGTGTGTGTGTGTTTGTGTCAGCATGCATGTGTGTGCATGTCTGTTTTTGTGCGTGCATGTGTATGAGGGTTAAATAAAATATAACTAATATTGTTGTGCCTCACCAAAAATGTGCCTCATTTTTCATTTGGTGATACCTTAATACTTGGGTATTAAGGTATCACCAAATGAAATGTTATTAGGGTAGCAGGAGGTGGTATTAGGGTAGCAGGAGGTGGTATTAGGGTAGCAGGAGGTGGTGTTAGGGTAGCAGGAGGTGGTGTCAGGGTAGCAGGAGGTGGTATTAGGGTAGCAGGAGGTGGTATTAGGGTAGCAGGAGGTGGTATTAGGGTAGCAGGAGGTGGTGTCAGGGTAGCAGGAGGTGGTGTCAGGGTAACAGGAGGTGGTGTCAGGGTAGCAGGAGGTGGTATTAGGGTAGCAGGAGGTGGTATTAGGGTAGCAGGAGGTGGTATTAGGGTAGCAGGAGGTGGTATTAGGGTAGCAGGAGGTGGTGTCAGGGTAGCAGGAGGTGGTATTAGGGTAGCAGGAGGTGGTATTAGGGTAGCAGGAGGTGGTATTAGGGTAGCAGGAGGTGGTGTCAGGGTAGCAGGAGGTGGTATTAGGGTAGCAGGAGGTGGTGTTAGGGTAGCAGGAGGTGGTATTAGGGTAGCAGGAGGTGGTATTAGGGTAGCAGGAGGTGGTGTTAGGGTAGCAGGAGGTGGTATTAGGGTAGCAGGAGGTGGTGTCAGGGTAGCAGGAGGTGGTGTTAGGGTAGCAGGAGGTGGTATTAGGGTAGCAGGAGGTGGTGTTAGGGTAGCAGGAGGTGGTGTCAGGGTAGCAGGAGGTGGTATTAGGGTAGCAGGAGGTGGTATTAGGGTAGCAGGAGGTGGTATTAGGGTAGCAGGAGGTGGTATTAGGGTAGCAGGAGGTGGTGTCAGGGTAGCAGGAGGTGGTGTCAGGGTAGCAGGAGGTGGTGTTAGGGTAGCAGGAGGTGGTGTCAGGGTAGCAGGAGGTGGTAATTAGATTAGATTAGATTAGATTCAATTTTATGGTCACTAGCAGAGTACAAGTACAGAACAAATGAAATGCAGTTGACGTCTAACCTGAAGTGCAAAATAAGCATTTAAATGCCAAAGTGCTATTTGAGTACAGTGTAAGGTTATAAATAGGTTTGTCAGAAGTATAGGGGGATTATGTACCGAGAGTATAAATAGACATATATATATATATATATATATATATATATATATATATATATATAGTATATCTATGTATATAGTGCAGGTTTTGGTCAGGTTATGGACTAAATAATAAAAGTTTAAAAAGTAGTGCAGGTTGTTGTTTTTTTGTTTTATTAAAGAAAGTGACACCTCCCAGGTTTGTAACATACCAATCAACGATAACATAAGATTATTTAGGGATTAATCTAATGAAAAATGAGGAGGAGAGTGCTCTGTAAACTTTCATTTGATTAGTGATAAGACAAAGAAAAAGCTTAATCAATGGCTGCAGAGAGATTTATCCTTGAAAGGACGAGTATTGTTGACAAAGCCAGAAGGTTTATCTCGTCTAGCTATCCCCTTGTTTGTCAACAAAAAACGATGTAACTCCATCGATAAATTACGTTTCAATTTTCTTTGGAAAAAAAAAGACGCATTATGTGAAACAATCTTACTATGAACACCTCTGAACGCGGTGGTCTACATTTTCTTGATTTTACAACCCTTAAAGGAGGTGTTGCAGGGTTTATACTACATTTATTACAACAACAGATAGAAAAATGTAAAAAGTAAAGTTTGGATGAAACTAGACTTTAACCTTACTGCAAGGAGCTGCACCATTTAAATTTAAATAAAAAATGCATAGTGAAAAGTGCATACAAATTAAAGAGGTACCTAGGTTCTTAGTCGACAAATTAACACATACCAGTTATTAGCAATTAATAGACATAAAATGCTAGCCTCTAGAACATTGAAAAAAACATTGAAAAAAACCATCAAAAAAAAAATCATTTGAGTGTCATTAATGTTCCCATCAGCCCTTAATAAAATAAATAAATAATAATAAAGTGTTTCTCAGAACAGAAACACAGCGAATGAAAAGCACTTTGGTTATTATTGCTTAACTCGGCTTAAGGCACATTATTACAGGTGTGGCGTTTACCATTTTCAGGTAGCTGGAAACAGTTCAGCCCCGTTGGCAAAGGCTCAACCTCCAACGAAGTAAGCAGCCTTCCCTTCTTCTCGTGCTTTAGCCACAAGTGGCCACAGCTGCATCCTTCGCTCTCTGAGTGCTTGGGACAGGTCTTCGGCAAAACGTAGCTTGTTGCTTTAAAGGAAGGTTGACTTCTTAGCAGCTTTCCAGGCTTTCCAGTCAGCGTCGCGGTATATACGGCCACCAAACTGTAGAATTATCCCTCGAGGCTTGGTGGCATCTTTCTTTGGTTGGCCGAGGCGGTGCACTGAGTCAATAACATCGGGGAGTCTGGCCTTATGCTCCGGCAGGATGGACTGACAGATGCGTATCACCTCTTGGCGGACGTTCTGGTCTTTATTTCCAGCCATACCGTAGAGACGCAGGTTCCACCGTCGTGAATAGTTTTCCTGCTCAGTTATTCGTTGTTCCAGTAGGCTCGCCTTTTCCTCCGCCATGTTGACTCGGTTATCAATGTATGTCACTTTACCTTTCACTTCACGGATTTCAGCACAGGCAAAGTCAACAGTCTTCTTTAGCCCTTCAATCTGTAGTGTATTGTTGGAAATCATTCTCCCCAAAGTCTTTTCCAGAGAGTAGATTCTCGTGTTGAAGATGACTGAGATTTTCTGCACAATACCATCACTTTCTAGACCAAAGCAACGCTGCAGCTTCTTTTTCTTTGGTGCAGGAGGTTTGGAGGGAGTTGTGGACGGAGTATTGGGGAGAGGGGGGAAAACTGGATCCCCGAGGGAGATCACAGATGCATCTGCCATGCAGTAGTCGTGTAGGTTCATGAGCGGATTCTCCGTCGGTACCAGCATGCTGCCGTAGTTGTGGTATGCCAGCTAGCGATGCTGTTAGCCGAAGTTTTTTATCCCCCCCATGTGTTGCTAAAAGGCGAGAATTCTGCACGATACAAACTTAAAGGTCCCATGACATGCTATTTTATGTATTCTTTAATATAGGTATTAGTGGGCAACTAACACAGTATTCAAAGACGTTCCCTAAATTCAGCCGTGGTGCAGAGTTACAGCCACTCCGAGCCAGTCGCACATTGAGCTTCCCCCAAATGCGCTGTTTCGGTGGGCGTGTCAAGGAGGAGGGTGGGGGTGTGGCCCTGAGCAGCTTGCAGCCACCATGCGCTCTGTTTACAGTGGATGTATCGCAATGGCGAGCCGCACACAGCCTTTAGCCGTGTTCTGTAAATATTCTAGAACACACGGGAGTCCTGGAGCTCTATATCTAAATATTATCATATAGCCTACACAGATATCTATATCATATAATATATATTATCACGGCCAAAAGCTGTGTGAGCCGATATTATGAATCTCAAACGACCGCGTTGGGTTCTCCGACGTTCCTGGTTCTTCAACGTCCACATCAATGTGAATACACACACTGTAACGCAAGTGTTTCTCGTCGGTTCTTTGACGTGTCTTGTATTTCCACAACGAGACTGTCGTGGGGGTTATCTGAGCCATGGTTGAGAAGAAATTGGGGGAAAGGAACTTTGATTTGACTCGCTGAAGTACATGAACTGCGACATGCCGCCGGGTGCCGCGAGGCACCATCGCCCGGCAGCGGGCAGCCGGCAGCAGGCAGCGCGCGGTTCAGTCGACTTCAGGTTGATGTGAAAGTGGAAGAACCAGAGACGTCGCAGAACCCGACAAAGTCGTTTGTGATTCATAATATCGTCTGGAGGCGCACACAATATGTTATATGATATAGATATCTATGTATATGATATTATTTAGATATAGAGCTCCAGGACTGTAACGCAAGTGTTGTACACTTCCTTGTTATTTGGATAACCGTTCTGCTGTTGGTGTGATGGCACATAACACGTCGGACTCTCGTATCTGGTATTTCTACAACGAGACTCGTATTGGGGGTTATCTCAGCCAAGGTTGGGAATTAATTGGGGGGAAGGAACTTTGGCTTTGACTCCCTCAAGAACATGAACCACGACATGGAGGAGAAAGGGATTGTTGGCGGCGAATGTCTCCCGCTTGAGCCCCGCTGAGGGACCACCGCCGGAGGCGGATGTGCATAAGCGCTGCCCGGCAAAGATCCCTTTCTCCTCCTTGTCGTGGTTCATGTTCTTGAGGGAGTCAAAGCCAAAGTTCCTTTCCCCCAATTCCTTCTCAACCATGGCTTAGATAACCCCCACGACAGTCTCGTTGTGGAAATACAAGACACGTCAAAGAACCGACAAGAAACACTTGCGTTACAGTGTGTGTATTCACACACACACATGTGGCGCTCGCACGGTCGAGTCTCATTGGCGGGCCAGGCAGAGTAAGGGGAGGAGCTGAGATTCCTCATGACGTCATGAGCACAGATTTCCAAATCAGCGCGCTTGAGCCTCCGTTTTTTCAAAGGCGAGCAGAACAGCTAGTGCTCGTTTTACACCAAACGCAAGTTTTAGCCACTGGGGGACCATAGGCAGGCTAGGGGAACTCATATTTATGTTAGAAAACCTCATAAATTGAGATTTTCATGTCATGGGACCTTTAACAATAAGTTGACACGATGCACTCAACTCTGCATTAAGATACATTCAACACTATACTTTAAGTAACTATGTTTCACTAAAATGCAAGTCTGAAGGTGAACAGCTCCGAAGCGTCGTGCACTCACGCCGCCATCTTGCACTGCCTAAGTATCGGAAGTGGTATTAGGGTAGAATAAACTTAGGGCAACAGGAAGTGGTATAAGGGTAGCAGGAAGTGGTATTAGGGGAGCAGGAGATAGTATTGGGTGAGTTTCCGATCGTCTGCATTGGACCACATTTATCAACGAGACTTGAGAAGATCCGGCGGAACTCGTCATAATCACGTCAAGCTCCCATCAGGTTAAGGCGGACCCAGGTGAACTTCTCGTCAAAAAGGAGGATGGCATACAAAGTGGCGCTTGCGTTCTTCGTAGCAGACGAATTTGATGCATTGGATGTCCCCTTATTGATGCAGGCTGAGGAGCAAAGGTGCTGAATTTTCTGCAACCAAGGGATTTTTGGTTGCCAATTGTAGTTTCATATTAAACATCTCCAGCCCCTCATTTAATATAAACAATACATGATGAGGGATGAAGTGAAAGTTCACAAAAGTGTCTCTTTTTAATATGCATAGTTTGGGAGAGGGCACCAGGCACGCCTCTCTGAAAGGAGTTATAGGCGCGTTCACTCTCCTGGTGATATCGAGAAGGCTCGCCAGTGATGACGCTCACGCTTACGTGTGTTCCCGACAGCGACCGTTCATGTGCACTTGGGAAACAGCCGGTTGGGAATCTAAAAGTTCTTCACGGCAGGGTTTACTAAACAGAACTTAGTAGGATCAGTTTCCAGTTTGCATGCCTTTATTTCCTTGATGCCTATCACCTACTATCCTTTTGCTTTTATTTATGAGAAGCACATACAGTATTACCACTGTATGGAAGGCAACACTTCCCCTTATCTAGAGCTGGTTTACCAGTACACAACATTTAAAACTGAGCAAAGTCATGCCAACAGACGTTACAACGTCAATCAATAGTGAAGTATGTGATATGATGTTTGATTCTTTTATATTGAGTAAAGCGTTCATGTTCCACCATGTTCCGCCATGTTCATGCGGGTCACTAGTAAACCATATGTCACCAA
>NC_082395.1:13169807-13219807 GCF_031168955.1 Gadus macrocephalus
GAATTATATGATATAGATATCTATGTATTATATGATATTATTTAGATATAGAGCTCCAGGACTGTAACGCAAGTGTACACTTCCTTGTTATTTGGATAACCGTTCTGCTGTTGGTGTTATGGCGCATAACACGTCAGACTCTCGTCTCTGGTATTTCCACGAGACTCTTAGTGGGGGTTATCTCAGCCATGGTAGAGAATGACTCCCTGAAGAACATGAACCACGACGTGGAAGAGAAAGGGATTGTTGGCCGCGAATGTCTCCCGCTTGAGCCCTGCTTCCCGCTGCCGAGGGACCACCGCCTCGGCGCTGCAGGAGGCGGTGGTGCCTAAGCGCTGACCACTGCCGAGGCGATGGACCCTCGGCAGCGATGGTCCCTCGGCAGCGAGGCTCCGGCGGGAGACAACCGTGGGCAGCAACGGCTGTGTGTGTAAGTGGCTGAAAGCTGCTCAGGGCTACACCCCCACCCTCCTCCTAGACCTGCCTCTCCCCTCCTCATTTGCATTAAAGCTACAGACACCGAAACGGCGCATTGGGGAAAGCTCAATATGCGACTGGCTCGTAGTGGCTGTAATTCTGCACCACGGCTGAATTTCGGAACGTCTTCAAATACTGTGTTTGGGGCCCACTAATATCTATATTAAAGCATCCATAAAGTAGCATGCCATGGGACCTTTAAACTTGTCACGTCTTTTTCTATCAATCCATGAGTGACTTCGTTTGTAACGGTAAGCAGAATTTGTGAAAAATGTTAACAAAAAATAAATACTTTTTTGTATTCGGGTGGTATTGGCCAGGTGTAATACTTGTCGTACATACTTGTTAATATATGACCCAAAAATGAATTAAAGTTGTTAACCTCACAGAATACTCCACTAGTTTCCCTTACACACAGACACAAGCACAGGCACGTAAGCAGACACACGCACACACAACACACACACAACACACAACACACACACACACACACACACACACACACACACACACACACACACACAGACAACCGGGTCCATCATTAGACTAATACTCAGAGTGAGGTGAGGGGTGTGCCTCGACGGAGCTCCTCAGTGAAACACTAACAGGGCAGAGGAGAGCCAGAACGCATCATCGTCTGGCTCGGAGCTGGGACCTGCTGCCACATCAAAGTATCCGGTAGAGAGAGGGGGGTGGAGATGTGGGGGAAGAGGGTGAGGGGAGAGGGGACACATTGAGAGCGATAGTGAGAAGGGGTGGGGTGGGGGGGAGAGAGAGAGAGAGAGAGAGAGAGAGAGAGAGAGAGAGGAGAGAGAGAGAGAGAGAGAGAGAGAGATACACAAAGAAATACAGACAAAGAGTTAAATAAATATAACAACTAAGAGAGGGAGGAGAGACGGAAACAGAGAGTGAAGTAGAGAGAGGAAGGACAACCTGACATATGGGCAAAGAAAGTGAGAGCTAGACAGTTAAAGAGGCAACAAATTAAAAAATTAGAGTGAGAAAAAATAGATTTGGCATTTAAGAGACCTGTATAGAGTTATAGAGAGGTCCATGTAGAGTAGAGACAGATACAGGGAAGGAGAGAGAAACTACAAGAGATATGAGAGAAAGAGCGCCAGACTGAAAGAAAGAGGGAGAGGGATGAGGACAGGGAGAGATGAGGAGAGGGAGAGATGAGGAGAGGAAGAGATGTGGAGAGGGAGAGATGAGGAGAGGGAGAGATGAGGAGAGGGAGAGATGAGGAGAGGGAGAGATGAGGAGTTGGAGGTGACAGCAGCAGGTGTTGTTGGAAAAGAAAGGACGCATGCAAGGAAGGTTCTTCCAGAAAATAAAGCACTAAAACAGTGTAGTTCCCAGCAACCCACCTCTAGCCCCAGATACTGTAGCCTTCTATAGTCTCTCTCTCTCTCTCTCTCTCCCCCTCTCTCTCTCTCTCTCTCTCTCTCTCTCTCTCTCTCTATTATAGATTAAATAGATTCTTTAATATACATTATTTGAGCTATTTTGAAAACAAAAGACAACTGTTTCATTTGTTTTGCATAAAATTAGAAAAAACATCATTTCCATCTGCCATTGAATTACATAACTGCTACAAAAGCATGAAATTGTGTTCTTTCTGTATTTGCCTTAATCATTATATCCCTACTTGTCACACATAGCTCTGCTTTCCTTCACTCACATTCTCCAGTTAAGACGTGAAACAGGAACCTGATTCAGAATGAGCTGGACAAACTCCCGGTACGCGATTCGCAAGAGATAATTGTTGCTTCACGTTATATTATTTATTTATAATCTACTCATTGACATAACCATGACCAATTCGTCGCCAATCTGTTACCTACTTGAGACCAAAAGCGCTTCGATTCAGATTCAATTTGATGCTTTGAACCTAACACCACCACCTTATCCCACCACCACCCTACCACTGCCAGGCAGCAGGGTATCAAGAGGGGTTCGTTTTATATCCCCCTAATCAATCCTGTCTTCCCCTTCAAAGAGAAGTCGAGATGTGGGTGATGGAGTGATCACTCCCAGGCCGGGGCCCGCTAAGCTGGGCCGCTTTGTCCAGACACCGTCCTAATGGATGTCTTCTGTCTCCTTCTGGTCACCGACCACCAGGCTCCAGGGGACGGGGAGCCACCGCCGTCGTCTGACTACATGGTTGCCGTGGAGATCATGTTAGGAAGCCCCGCCCCCACCCCCTCTTCCGTTCCCACTGCTTGATATGTGTGAGCGCGTGTGTGTGTGTGTGTCTACAGATATATGAAATAGTATAAAGTCAGTGGCTTTTACTTTGTGGTTTACAAAACTACAAGGCAGCATTGGAGTAGAGAGGTGTTGAAGTCTCTCATATACAAAATTAGCTGCATGCCAGTTAACAAGTTTAATCATAATAATGAGGACTATAAGGAAGACGTCAGAGATGCAGAGAGAAAGAGTGGGAGAGAGAGAGAGAGAGAGAGAGAGAGAGAGAGAGAGAGAGAGAGAGAGAGAGAGAGAGAGAAAGAGTGGGAGAGAGAGAGAGAGAGAGAGAGAAAGAGTGGGAGAGAGAGAGAGAGAGAGAGAGAGAGAGAGAGAGAGAATCGTCCACCTCAACCATTCATTTAGATTCCCCTCTCTCCCCCCAGCTGCTGTCTGGACGCTGTCACAGCATTGGCCCACGACGGGTCCCCAGGACCTCACGCCCAGCCAATGTGTTTGTGTCAGAAGCAACACGCTGGGTATGGGATATGTCCTTCACTGGGATGCCCTGATCCCCCCCCTCCTCTACCTCCAGCTGTGTAATGCATTGTGAACCAGAGGAGTCAATAGTCCTCCATTATGGTGCTATACCACTGAGGGGAGCGCTTCAGATCCATGTTATCAAAAGCCAGCAGGGAACCTTGAAAGTGTTGTACACGGGGGCGTGCACGAGGAGGGGGCCTCCTGCTGGCGGGACATCTGCAGCCCCTCTCAATCGATATATTATTTGTTTGGACAACCAAACTTAATCCGGTAGTTTAGGGTATTAACTTGTCAGAATCTAACAGAAAACAGGTTTAACTATATGATACACATTGTTTTGTTATGGCCATGTTTGAGGACCAATTTTTTAATGTGATATTTGTTAAGTTAATTGCTAAGTTATGGGGTGGTGTACCCCCCTGTACCCTGTGCTCACTCCTGTGCTCGCCCTGACGACATCCACTGGGCTGTAAATCTGTGTTGGCTATGAACACGTGTAGATATTTCTGACAAGTATATCATTAGTTCATTTCCTTTGAGTCAGCGATAAAATGTGCGTGTCCATGTCCGACTGAACGCTCCTTGAGACTGTGGATTTTAGGCTAAGGAAGGATTGATTAGCACACAACTTGAGATGCGCTTGACTGGAACAAGTTGCATTTCATTTTTGAATCAGAAACGATCCCAGGTGCTTCTGGCTGCTTTCTGATGCTGAGAGGGCACATGCTGGGGGCCTGGGTCTTTGTGCTTGTGAAGGACCAACAGTTTTCAGGGCAACGTATCCAGATTCAATGCTGATTACACAAAATCATAGAACTTATCTAAATTAAATCTTTTCATCTGTTGATGCCCTGACAGACTCTAGCTACAGTAGATTCTGAGGAGGACCCCAGCAACGGGCCCCAGCCACAGTGCCTCTTTACAGGAGGGCCCCAGCGACGGGCCCCAGCCACAGTGCCTCTTTACAGGAGGGCCCCAGCCACAGTGCCTCTTTACAGCAGGGCCCCAGCCACAGTGCCTCTTTACAGGAGGGCCCCAGCCACAGTGCCTCTTTACAGCAGGGCCCCAGCCACAGTGCCTCTTTACAGGAGGGCCCCAGCCACAGTGCCTCTTTACAGGAGGGCCCCAGCCACAGTGCCTCTTTACAGGAGGGCCCCAGCCACAGTACCTCTTTACAGGAGGGCCCCAGCCACAGTGCCTCTTTACAGGAGGGCCCCAGCTACAATCTATCTTTACAGGAGGGCCCCAGCTTCAGTCCATTTTTACCAAAGGGCTTTAGCTACATTCCATCTTTACAAAAGGGCCCTAGTTTCGGTCCATCTATACCAAGGGCCAACATCGTTTTCACGTGAAGGGTCCCCCCTGAACCCCCCTATGCACCGGAATTGCCCGAAATGAGATGTGTGACGACATCAATGGGTCCACCTATAGACTTCACAAACTTCTGGCTTTAATCAAAAAGATTGACGAATAGACCTCTCACATCACAAGCTTGTGCTTTTCTTTCATTAATGACCTACTTTCCACCATGAAAACATTATTTGCTCCTGCAACACAACTAAACATTCCTGTGTAGTAAGACCACTACTCCCATCTGAACTAAGGGGACTGAGGAGGTGTGGGTGTGTGTTGTGATGGCGGAACATATTTGTGCTGATGAACAGAACCGGTACCCTGAAGGGACGTATGAGAGGAGGAAACGGGGGGAGGGATATCTCCCCTATGGTCCCTTTCTCTCCCCCCCCCGATCTCCGAGTGTGTCTGCTGTTCTTGTAATTCTCACTCTAATTTCCTCTCCTCCCGTCGTCAATAGCGGGGGATTTAATGATTACATCTGGCGGCGCCTTCTGCCCCCCTCCCCTCCTCCACCTGATTATGCAAAGCAGGCCTACATTCTGCACCTTTGAAGTGAAAGTGAGGCGTCTCACAGAATCCTTCCCTGAACACAGCGCACCATCGCAGGGTTCGCCACGAGGTCAATGCTACGGTTACCCTGGAGACCGCTAACTTGTCCCTACTTCAACATGCCTTTATGGTGCTAGTAGATGAAGTGCTCAAACCAGTAAGACAGACAGTCTGCTATACCTTTACTTTCACCCCCCCCCCCCCCCCCCTCAAAAAATGAAGAAAATAGAAAGTAGGACATTCAGTAAAGTAGTAGATAATTCTCTCGGTCGTTGTGGGTGAACTAAAAAAAAACGAAAAACCTGGGGGCGAGCCTAAGCTGCACAGAGCAATAGTCAAAGAAATGCAGAAGCCTCGGATTCAGCCTAAAATACCCAAAACTTTGAGGAACCGTGTAAAATATAGAACTTGAATAAATTATGTTTATTACGTCTATTATAAAATGACAAAAATACAACATATTTTCAAAATGAATAATTTAACTCACAATTTGCTAATTCTTTCGAAATGCCTCGAGCATAATCAAAGTGTTCATTGGCTTTTTAGTCTCTTGTGTGCACTCTGGGACAGTCAGCCTCGTCTTCTTATCCGACATAAGTACATGGGTCCCCAGGTGCGTCCGGGCGTCGGGACCACTAGCAGCCCACAGCGACCCCCGTGGTGGTGGGGCTGGATGAAGGTAAAGTGAGCCCATAAGGGTACGGCTAACTCCTCCCACAAGTCATCAAGGACCGCCTCTGGGCAGCTCTCCAGCACCGCCCCCACCACCTCTGCATTCTCATCAGTGGATAAGGTGCAGGTGGAGTAGACAACCACGCCCCCTGGGCGTACCGCAGTCAGAGCCGACCTGCAACACAGTCTTTTTAAAAAGCCTGACATTTCTCTGTACACAAGGGGGCAGCAAAGTGCTTTACAAATACAAAGTAAATCCGGAACTAGCGACTGAGTACTACTACTCCTACTACTCCTACTACTGTTACCCCTTTAAATTTGATAGCAAAATCTGTTTCTAAAAACGAGTGAAAATGTACCCAACAAAGATTCTCTTGGTTAAAATAAAAAGGTGTTCTGACATTTTAAACGGCAACTGGATGACAGAAAGGTTTGTCTTTTCTTTTTTATGAGCTTAAAATATTATTTGTTTAAACTAAAAACCTCAACTACACCAGCCTGTGTTATGGTCAAAAATAGTGTTCAACATATTGTCAACATATTTTCATGATTGCATCAGGGCTGAGCTACCTGAACACCTGCAGTCAGCGGGATTCTGTTTAAATTCCTGGGAGGATGGAAGTGGCAGGTAGCCCTAAAGGCGGCTGCATGCTTCAGCGTTGGCGTTACGTTGTTGCGCAAAATTTACTCAAAGCAATTCATGCTCCCTTTTAGGTTGCGCGTGTTGCCAAGCAATTCACCGCCAGAACAGTAGGTGGAGTAATATGTGGAGTAAAGTTTTTCGTTGAAGACGACCTCGAGAATGACGTCTTTGTCTGTGGGAGTCGTTGGTTTGTTTATGTGCCAGATCGTGTTCTCCCCATACACAGTGAATGATGGCAACAGACAGAGGAACAGGGGTGATGAAGTTGTTGATCATTGGGGTTGTATAAATGTGCATATCTCTCTACATTTTAAAACGACATAATGTGTTGGCAGCAAAGTTAACTTCACTTCACGTTAATGCTTTTGTATATGAGCCTGCCGGGTTCCATTCTATCAAACCACCCACCCTCCTTCCTCCTACGGAAAATCGTCCTTGCCTTCTGGCTTTTAAAAATGGCGGTATGAAAACAGGAAATGTGATACTCCAGACAGGAAGTAGTAACCAGACCAGCAGACCAATCACAGCCTTGCAGGCTGCGCGGCTCGCGTAAAAGCTTACGTAAAAAATGCAAGTCTAGAAAAATCGCCCGACGCACGCAAGACGTGAGAAGTCGCGCAAGGGGCGTGCAAGGGCCTTTTGTGCTTGCGCTTACGCTTACGGAACTGAGCATAAATCGGCCTTAAGGGAGTAGCTATGGATGGGGGCTGGGAGGTGGTGGTGGTGGTGCTAGGCAGGGTTGTGTTACCGTAGCAGCTGAACCTGAAGTTCAGGCAGTGAGGCTCTCTCTTTGAGTCGGAGCTCCCCCTGCTGGCGGTTTGAGGAGTAGAGCCAGCTCCTGTCGTTGGAACAAGGAGCGTCCACCAACACCTATTAGGGGCAGAAACATTAAATGGTGGATAAGGAATTACAGTGAAGGACTAGGTTTATAGTAACCCATAACATAAACTGGTGAAGCTCTACCATGTAATTAAACCAGATTGAAGGTTATATCGGATGGTTCTTTTCTATCACAGGGAAATAATCTTAAAGATAAAGGGTAAGGTCTCAAGGTTAAGTTTGGGTTATTATGGGAGACATGTTTGTGTTAAGGAAAGGGTTAGTTGAGGATCATAGGGGGGGATCAAAGGTGAGTTTGATTACTTCATGTCAACTTGAGTTTTGTTCATTCAATATGTCCCACTAACAAACTCTTGCTGGCCTTTCCTCATTGCTACCTGCTGGACACGACAGGGAAGTGCGACTACATGGAAGCCTAGCTCTTAAAAAAAACAGAAAAAAATAATTCTTCTGCCCACCTTATCGTACGTCCCCGCTTCACTCAACCCAAAAACACGACCGTCCTGATTGGACAGAATCACCCTTTTGCTAAGCGACCATGGAAGGAAGGACTCCAGGGTTTGGGCGAGCCATTCCTTCCTGTGCGGGTCCGACTCGTTACAGCAGAGCAACGCTACAGCCAATCACAAAGCAGCAGGGCAACCAGTCAGAACCCTGTCGTTATCATTTATAAAGTCGTCCGTAAGCAAAACATAGTAAAAAAACCAGATAGTAATCATTTCTAACAGTATTGTCCAACAGTATTGAACATTATAAGAATGTTAGAAAAAGTTGAAGCACAGCCCTCTGTTTGTGTACCTGGGTTGGCCGTCTGCATTATGGCCAGTGCTTTCCCTCCTGGGGCAGAGCAAAGGTCCAGCACCTTCTCACCATCTATGAGCTGCAGTGCCAGCACAGGTAGCAGGGAGGCAGCGTTGAGCAAGTAGTACTGCTTCAGCACACCACGCCAGTGGACCTGGGACGGGAAACGCACAGGCCGGGGATGGAGAAAACACTGTAGCAGGGAGGGAGAGGGGGAGGAAATGGGAAGAGAGGAGGTAGGTAGAGAGGAGGAGGGCGATGTGGAGGTAGAAGAGGGAGCGGAGAGAGAGGAGGAAGGGGACAAGGAGAGAGAGGAGGAGGTGGTGGCAGAAGAGGAGAAAGTGGAAGAGGGAGGGGAGGAGATGGTTGGACAAGAGGAGATGTTGGAGGAGGGACAAGAGGACAAGAGAGATGATGAGGAGGGTAAAGAAGAGGACAGAAAGGAGGAGGTGAAGTTTGAGAGATGGGAGGAGGAGGAGATGGCGAGGGTGTCTGTAAGAGGCCTCCGAGGGCTAGCTCCGAGGATGGCCTGTGGGTTCTGAACTGTCACGTGAGCGTCTGGTGTCACCGTAGAGACAGTCTTAGATTGAGTCTCAGTCGCATCTTCTCCTCTTCCTTGTTGCTTTGGCAACGTGATTGCTGGGGAACAAGTTTTTGGTAAAATGGGGCTGTGTGTCTGTGGCAAAAAGCTCGAGAAGCCTTTTGATTGGAGGAGGTTTGTGATGTCATTCAGAGTAGCGAAGCGGTTGAGCATGACACCGTACTGCCAGGAGTCTGGGTCCAAGAGTACAGACCTGCAGGAGACAGTTATATGTTAAAGTTAGAGCTATATCAGTACACCACTATTTATAATTACTTGAGGGAGCCATCTATCTCTAATCAGAAAGTCATATATATATATACATATACATATACATATATATATACACACACACACACACACACACACACACACACACACACACACACACACACACACACACACACACACACACACACACACACACACACACATATAATATATATAGAGAGAGAGATTAGGGAAAGAGCAGTATTTAATATCTCACTTTTACGTGTTACAATAAGACGAGTCCATCAATCCTTGCAAAGTACTAACCTAATCCTTCGCTATGAACATAGACTTGGCCATGTAGTTTGAACATCGACAATCATTTAGGATATTGATCATTTACACCTACACAACAGCCTTATGTTTCTTTTGAGTACCTCTCATGCGTCAGATTCATCTTTTAGAGATAAATTCCACTCGTTAACCCGGTACCAGTACAATAATAGTACAACAACACCTTCGGAACCAAAGGATTACCTTGCAGAAGGCCATACGTGTCCAAGTTCACGGCCATACTGTTCATCAAACCTGTCCAGCACGGGTTGACAGGGCGGCCTACTTATTTTATTCGGATTCTCATTCTTCTTTCCTTTGAGACCTTTGGGAGTCTGTTAATCAAAAACGTATAAAGACATAGTCCCATCTGAATACATTCATTTGTTGTGAAATTAGATGCAGCAGAACGTTGAGCAGGTTAACTTTGAGCACTACATAAACATTCTCAGGTTCTTAAGTGTATCAGATATGGACATGATAATTACCATATAAGCCCCGTTTGACTCTTGCTAAAGCCTAGCTCTATAAAGAACCGACAGAATTGTTGATGTTGTATCTTACAGCAGACAGTGACATACGCTCCAATTCTATAATTGGAGCGAGCAAAAAAAGAAAGAAAAGAGCTTGCTACAAACTTGGAATCAAAACCTACTGGTTCCAATGTGTATATTCGAAACATGAACGTAGAGTCCGTCTCTATAATGGTTATGCATTACCTTAGTTGAAGGTTGTTGTCCACTAAGCGTTGGAACCGAGTCAAAGGTTGAGGAACGAGACCGTATTTGCGTTATAATGTATGTTGTGTACAAGGTTACACACAACCTTGAATGTAACGTTTGTCTTGATACAACCTGCTTCAACATTCGTGGATAATATGTATTACATAACTAACTTCGATCGGTTTGTAGAACCATGGGATCCATGAAAGTAAAACTGGTGCGTTCCCCAAATGTGCTCTCCGTGCATAGGATTGGCTCCGAAGTATCAAAGGTTCCGGCTATAAATTACCACATTACCACATACACACTAAGCAGTATTCAACCAATGTTAATTTTTGTATTTACATGTATTACAACCCTACTCATTAATGCAGAATAGTTAGGAACTTTGTTCCACTATCCTGATGACCCTTTATATCAATGACCTAGTCTATGTCTCTGATGCCGTTCATAAAGTGTTATTTGCAGATGATACCAATTTGATCCTGTCTCACAAAAATATTCTTGACTTGCAGGAAGCTGCAAACATGGAGCTGTTGAAAGTGGACACTTGGTTTAAGTGCAACAAATTATCACTAAATATCAATAAATCAAACCAGTAATGTGGAAAATACATGTCTCTCAATCAATGGCCATTGAAAGAGTGAAATCAACAAAGTTTTTGGGTGTAGAAATTAATGAATTTGTCAATTTCAAAAGGCACATTGATCAATTATTAAATAAACTTTCCAAATATGGACTATTTTTCAAAATAAGACATTTCCTCCCACTTTCAGCGCTCCTTACACTTTATAAATCTGTTTGAACCCCACATCACCTACTGCAATATCATCTGGTGCAATACATTTCCTAGTCATCTCTTAAAGTTAGTCCCTTCAGAAGAGAATTATACGTGCAATATCCTGGTCAAAATTCAATGCTTCAACAGCCTCATTGTTCCACTCATATGGTCTCCTCAAGCTTCCTGAAATCAACACCTATAACAATGCATGCACAATGTAACAGGTGGCATATAATATAAACACCTGCCTATGTTAGCTTGTACCTATCTCTCGTCCACTGCACACACACTATACCAGGAAGAAACATTTGATAACTGGCAAAGTAAGAAAACTGAAGACCACAGATATGGAATAAGCTTGAAGGCTTCATAAAAATGTCGTAGGCCTTCTTGGATTTTTTTTAAAACAGAAGTTGTTATCCTCTTACATATGACTAATAGGGTGGTGGAATGGATGTTTACGACCTAGTGTTGTCAGTATGTCTGTGAGATGTATGTGTCGTGTTCTCTGTGGAAGTGTGTGCCTGGGATGAGGCTATGGATGTGTGGATGCGTGGTGTATGTATGCATTATATTGTGCTCTTGTATTGTCCTGCACCTTAGCATGATGAATGAATAAATAGATGTAAAAACAAAGTCGAGAAACGCTGAGCTTAATGAAACAACAGGCAAATGCACTGTGACGCTACGGGAATGTAGTCAAGTCAGTCCACCTGCGATAAGCAGCTGATTCTGAACGAATTCCTCTTCAAGATGGACGTATTCTAACGCATTTTTAGTCAATGAAATGTTAACACTACAGTTTATAATTGACCATTTAATTTCACACATTTTAGGGGAAGCCGAGCTTCCCTTGCAGCATTAGAGAAATCGCCACTGGTATATTATTATATTGGAAAACCCTAGATGGCTTATTATTTAAAAAACACATGGGTATACAAGGTCAACAGTTAAAATGACCCCATGTAACCTACTTTACAATTTGCAAACAAATTCCCAAAGCACAAAATGAACGTTGATGTACACAAACCCAACAACTTTCAAATGATTGAAATACATTTATTTTAGTGTGTTATATTCCATTTTCTTTTAACAACAAAGGTACAATAAACAATGCCATTATAAATCCACCAGTTTAAAAACAGCCAGCACTACAGACAGAGAGACATGAGTGGGTCCATGATTCATTCTCAATGACTTGGATCAGTCTAGCCTTTACTAGGATCCTAGTCTAGTTGAAACTAGGACTAGTATCATAGTTTAAATTAACCTACAGTAGTGGCTGCTGTGTGTGTCATAGTCATATATACACATACATACATACATTACATACATATATATATATATGATGAGTATATTCAAGTGCTGCTCTGGTAGTCATGATGACGGTATGGACCAATAGTAGAGGTTGTTGTGGAAGAGGATTTGTTTACATGGCGAAGAGGATGAGGAAAGCCACCATCAGACAGAAGAGACCCATGGCTTCAGAGAGAGCAAAGCCCAAGATTGCATAGGAGAACAGCTGCTGCTTCAAAGATGGGTTCCTGGAGAGAAAAAGAGAACAAGATCACCAGGGAGTGGACTTCAGGATGCTACTACTGACTCATCATGTCCTGTAAAGGGCAACTTGTATTCCTGGTTAATTTATGTGGGAAAAGCAGTAAACCCATGCCAATCCATTTTAAAACTCAGTTATTTTATATTGCAACATGCAGACCAGAAAAAAAAAAAAAATATATATATTAAGTGAGGACACTTGAGACAAAACAAACACCATAGTTGATGGCATGTAAAATCACAATGTTCAGAAAGTTGGCCCATGAGAAAACGCTCCTTCTTACTGTACGTCCACACCAGAAGCTCATAAAGTTTCACTGCGAATATTTCTGTTCGCTTTGGTCGCTCATGATGTACAATTCAAAAGTGCCTGCCGGTGTTCCCTGGGATCCACGCAAGCGAAGAGCGTCTACATTCCGATTGGCTGTCAGTGTGTTGCCGCTGAAACGCGTCATAGTAATTTGTAGGGCTGGCCCGAATGCCATTTTTCAGGCTTCGAATACTCGTTGGCTTTTCCGAGCGAATATTCGAATACTCGTTCCAGAAAAACACACCATCAAAAACAACATTAATCCCTATATACCCTCTGGAACCGATTTTGATAGTATCTTCATATTTAGTTGAAGATTTAATAGCTTTTGAGCGTTAATTAGTAGGCCTAAGTAAGTTGGAGTTACTTAGTTTTTCCCCGTGGAAGCGAACAGCTGTTGTTCCGTTCCAAATCAGCTGTCCTCTGCCATCTCAGCCCTTGCGGTAGCTTTTCAATTCATTCTGGAACGTTCATCTTTTCAGGGAATTTGTACAATAAATCCATAACAAATACCGAATATTGATTGTCTTATGTGTCCATATTATATCCATTATATTGACCGGGTATTCGCAAGACGCTCACGCTCTGCAGCAAGCCAGTCACAGTTGATTGCCGCGGCGCTGTACAGCGAACGTAAACAAACAACTAAGCTAAGGTTAGCATTTCACTAAGCATTTATTTTCCTCCCGAGATCCCGCTAATGTTGTTATAAAGTAAAGGGAAACAAGATATCTATTCTTCCTCCACCTCTCTCGCTTCTCTGCTTGGTGTCGCTTATATTTTGCCTCCCTCGCTCTGGTAACGTCACGTAGGCATACGTGTAACAATGAAGCTCCGAATACTGATTTATGCTTCGAATACAAATTTTCCGAACAAGTATTCGAATATTCGAATAATTCGGGCCAGCCCTAGTAATTTGCATAAAGTTCAACAGTTTTCAACTTTTTTTGGACGCTCTGGTCGCTCAACTTTGGCCGCTGGTAGCGTTGGTCGCTTTGGTCCCTTTGGTCGCTCTTGCCCATAGAAAGTGAATGACTTCCGGCGATTTGGTAGCTCAATTCGCTTCTGGTGTGGACGTACAGTTAGAGGAAAGACCAGCCAAACTTAGGATGTTCAACATGTCATATCAGGCAGAACTAAGCAAGTGGGAGACGTGTTAGAGAGATGTGTTAAAAGTTTAAAAATCCTATGAATGCTCGACGCTGTGATTCTACTTGCTGTTCCCTGTAGCTCTTGCATTTCTCTTACCATAAGCCATTGCATGCCCAGTTTCAATTCTGTACTCATTCGCCCTGCATTCATCAACTGAGGACCCCAACCTGCACGTTGCTCACTAATGACAACTTTTAGAACAAAACTACAGCAACCACAGAAAAAAAAAAGTTACCTGGCATATCCGATGATGAGACTGCCGAACACAGTGCCGATCCCGGCGCCGGACCCGGCGACGCCCACTGTGGCAGCGCCTGCTCCGATAAACTTAGCAGCAGTGTCAATGTCCCGGCTCACTGCGCTGGTCTGGAGGCCACGGAGCGCCACCTGCTGCTGGGAGGCCAGGAACGAGGGAGCCTGGGGAACGCAACCAATCCTGGTCAGAATGAAGATAGAACTACTATGGCACTGGCCGACACTCTGGCTATTGAACACGTGCATGTTATGTTCATGTTTTCACTTGGCCTTAATGTGTTAAATGGTTGAACGGCCCATTCAAGGCCCTGATATACTTCCAACTGAATTTTAATTTGCTTGGTTGCAAAGGCTGTGGAACATCTGCCGAATACTACAGAAAATGACAACTTTTCATTGGATTGCTCTGGATTTGCCATTTCCGCTGCTTCACCGAATCTGATTGGTGTGTGCGTGGCGCACGTGTCCTAGCTTGGGTGTAAAAACACTGGCTCTGATTGGCTACCATGAAACATGACTCTGCCTTAGCCAATCATAATTGCTTATCTCATAGTTAACCCACCCGGTCTCCTCACTAGCAATTTGTGTTTGGAGCCAGAGGTGTGTTCGGATTACGCAGTTTATACAATCAATTCATAGTAACGCACCGGATTTAACGTACCGTAACAGTAACGGCGTTGTAACAACGGAAACAGTAATTATTTAGATTACCCCGTTACTGAAAAAATAACTGCGTTACCTTATGCCGTTCTTTTAAACTGCCTTATTACAAACACTGACAGCTTATAAACATTAGTCCTATAAAACACGCAGCCAGTGGAATATATGCAAACTCAACGTGTTGGGTCATTTTTATATTAGTGACTGCAGAGAACAGACAGATAACTGTTGTTATACTGGAAGATGTCGGAGTCAAGGGCAGATGATAAAATGCTTGTCGTCAACTGACAAGCCTTTGCTTGCTTGTCACTAACGTGTCCCTCCCATCCCAGTACAGAGCAAAACCTACCTCCACGCTGCCAGCATCGCGTCCTGACACCACATTAGCAGCGAGGGGTCTGTAGAGAGCACGCGCTCCAGCACGCAACTGTAGTCAGGGAACACGGAGCATAAAGAAGGATGGAATTATTGACCCGTTTCAAGCGCGCGGCTCAAGATAATAGATAAAAAAATAAGTAAATTAAGGCAATATAAAACAGGATCAGATGACGACTTGATTATATTAAGTACAATGTATATAGATAGATACAAATTAAGATAGAATCATTATACATTAAAAGTTACATGAAGTTATTGACTTCGACATAGAATATCAACACATTGGATCTCAAGATAAGGGTCCTTAAAATGGCCAGCAGATATACCTGCTGGCTCTGCTGCAGAAGCCAGAGGATTAAGGGACATGACCTTTGATTTATCCCATAGGGTAGGGAAAGTACCAGTGTGAGGGAAAGGGACAAGCCTATGTCTGGCCTTAAGGGATAAAAATCTGTTTTTCATTAGTCCTGAAATACACGCAGTCAGTGGTAAATAAGCCACTGACTGCAATGTGAAAAACGCTTATACAGGAAGATGTAGGAGTCAAGGGCAGATGATATGAGAGCTTGTAATTAATTTTACAAATCAGTAGCCAATTTAAAGACTATTGCATATGCAGCATACATCTTTAAAAGGTAAAACCATGATCAGATATCTGATCATGTGTTATCAGGCTTGTCCTGCTCATAGAGGACAGTCGGGCTGCTAGCTGTGGACTTGACATTGCTGGAGAACTCACCTCAGGTAGATAGAGGACAGAATGCCATTACATGAGATTTGACTTCATTACGTGGAAAAATCTAGCAACATTTAACTGAAGAATGACAAAAAGAGCGCTTTCATTCATCAATTCAGTCATTTATTATATTATTCTACTCACCAGTGAAGGGGTGGAGACGAATTTAGCACAGGCGTACATAATGATGGGATAAAGTGTTCCAATACACAGACACGACTACCTCGAGTTAATCTGTGGAAAGATAATTAGAAAACTGAGAACATTGTAGATTATGCTTTCATGGGAGTGCTAACTTACATTTTAGAAAATAGAGCGAGCCAAACTAAGGTCATGTCTGGCTACACATGGAGGTAGATTTGACTGAAAAATAGGTAATAATAATAGAAACATGCTTTTAGAAATGGAATAACATCACATATAACACAATTGTCATCGTTGTTAGACTTTGACAATGCCCAGAAATTATAAATTAAAGATGATAATGAGCGGAGAGGTTTTGCACTTACCAGACTGTGCCAGAGGTCGGACGGTAAAGGACTGCGCGTGCTCAAGAGAAACGACAACTTCCGGGTTTTAGACGGCATGGCTAAACCAATCAACGCGTTTCTTTCATTCAGCTGTCAAACCGTTGTTTCAACAAATTTTATTTTTATTTTACTTATTTGTTTATTTGACAGGAAGAATGCATATTAATAATAAATTTTGTAAATATGCCATATTTAGCCAGAAGGCTAGATTCCATCTGCAGTCCTTGGCAGATGTAACAATAGGCTCCCTAAAAAGCAAATAACAAATTACAGGAAGAAATATATATTTTTTAAATTAACGAAGATAAAAGCAACCGACAAAACATTAATTATAACCACATAACAATATTCAGTAGTTCAAGACTTAAGATATATAAAGCATGCAGGACAAACAAGAGTCAGCATCAGACAAATACAAATAATAAGGTAGACTAGGACCTATAGCAACATCAGATGTGTTCATCGAGGCAGTAGCCCACCAAAGCAGACAGTACGTGCACAACAAACAAACAAAGAGTCGAAACGACAAATATGAAGCGGCACATGAGAGAAATAGAACGAGCTATGCAGAAGCATGCAACCAGCATGTAAATTAAAAGACGCAGTACAAATTCACAGACACGCTGACACAAGGATGCAAGAGCAGGCGGATACAATTTAGTGCTGGCAGGTCATGTTATCAATTACCTACTGTTTCAGTTTGAAACTGAGTTTCTCTGGTCTCTTTGATGAAAGCTTCCTTCTCACACACACACACACACACACACACACACACACACACACACACACACACACACACACACACACACACACACACACACACACACACACACACACACACACACACACACACACACACACACACTCACTCACTCGCGCACACAGTAAGGTGAATTGAATGAAGACTCTTTTCGTTTTGAAGTTTGAATCTAAATCAGTCAAATCAGACTCATCCCTTTAATTAAAATGAGGGAGCTGAAATAGCCTCTCACTGTTACCAAGAAGACCACAGGGTGCCTGCCAGGTGGTTTTCTTAATTAGTTAATTGGTTGCATCTGGTGCGTTTCACTTAAAAGGGAACCGGACAGTACATTTGTTTGTGTCTGTTTTTGAGGTCTGTTGTGACTTATTTAACATCTCTTCCAGTTTCACAGGTTAAAGACTTTTTGAAGTAAAGAGGAGCATCTCATCTGAACCTGATGTGAGTAGTATTGTGTGGCGAAGCACAACTGCAGTGACTTGTATGTTGAATATAAATCACTGATAATGTGTGAAGGAAATCAGAGATTGTGGTGGTTTAACTCTCATTTGAAATTTAAATAATGACTCTACCTGAAAGTAACATTTTAGAGACTATACATTCAAACTTGTCAAAGTAAGAGGTTAATCACTCTTGATTAATGACAGTCAAATAATTATTTAAAAGTTGGATGATCCCAAAAGCCCTGAATTTGTATTGTCATTCATTTATCTGATTTAATGGAGATGGTAGATGTTGAACTGTGGGACAGTGCCCAAGTTTGGGGACAATGAGTAATCTGTTCCTTCCTTCAAAGGTCTATCATGGATATTTAACTGCAGTTCTGTGAGTATCCCAACTTGACCATGAAGATGAACTGCAAACTGTAAGTCATTAGTTTCTCATTACTCTTGGGCACATTGATGTATTTTGGCTTCCTGGTGAGTTAACCTGTTAGCTGAAGGTTGATCTGAGTATTAAGGATGTTTCATTGGTTCATGGGTTACTTAGGTGTTTGGTTTATGTTGGTTTTAATGTTTTTTTTATAATGGTCACAGGCTCAAAGTTATTGTTGTAAGCTGGAGTAATGGGTTGGGTTCTGATATCTTCAGTCTTCTTTCCAGCTACTCTCCTGAGCTCTGCATCTTCATCACATGAGTATTGCTTTATTTATGAGTGTGTGGTCTGAGTGAGCAGAGGTGCATACTGGGATACAGAGTTGTCTGAAGTCTACAGGTCTGTAGACACGCCCCCGCAGGGGAAACCGTGTGTTTGAGAAACGGTTGTGACATCAGTTACATGGACTAGAATGTTCTTTAAGATGGAGACAGGGATTCAGAAGGAGAAACACCAGGGGGAGATGAGGGGGCTCCTCATCTCAACGACTAAAACACAACTTCAGTCTGACACAGAGAACCATGGAACACAGTCAACCGTCCCCTCCAGGCATCGTGACTCCTCAGGAACAGTTTCATTTCCAAGAAGGTCTTATTTGGGGCCATTCCAAGATGGATCCTGCTCCTCAAGAGCCACCCCCCTCCACTGGGTGGTCTTATGAACAGATGACCTCCTTCCTGTCCTCAGGCTGACTAAACCTGCACCGCTTGCTGTGAAGGCCCCTCATTCAGGAATCCACTGGACTACAAAGACATGACTTCAGAGACTTCAGAGAGTTGAATCAACCTGGGACACATTTGGAGACGCCAAGCATAATCCATCACCAATGTGGGACGCCACTGAAGAATGTTGTGCATAATTTACGTCTCTGGAGACATTGATTGTTCTGTTCTGGGTGTCCTGGCAAGAGAGCTAGGGGTGGATGATGGAATGTTCTTTGGGATGAGGTTTTTACCCTGCATGATTGTTTTGCCTTTTATGGCTCAGTGGTGTGTGTTGGTTTGACATGAGGTGGATGATTTTTGTGTGTGTGTCACTCACACCTGGCATGGGGTTCTGTGTGTGTCCGGCTTGCTTTGACAGTGATAATGTTCATACGGGGGTCTGTGTGATTGACTTGGGATATTGGAATGGTCAAATAAATCATACCTGATGGACGGCCACACGTTTACTTGAGGCCTCCAGTAGACATGAAGAGCACGGAGCAACGATATCCAACACACTGGGCAGGAAGGAGAGTATCCAAATCAAGTGTAAAAGGATGCAAGCGGCGTGTTCAGATCAGTGACTTCAAACTAGGACTACACCAATCAGGATCAATGGAGGATGGACACCTAAAGGCATTCCACAAGGAGAGTCTGACGTTGGAAAGGGACCTCGATGGATATTCAAGATGACCTTCAGACCTGTAATGAGACGGCTCTTCCTACCTGGCTGGATTGATGGAGAGCCCTGTGGATCTTGTCTTGCTCTCAGTTGCATGTCTTCTCAGGCTGAACTGTATTTGTTTCGGACAGGACTAGCTGAACGATTGGTTCCCTTAAATCAGAACCTATCTGGGAACTCCAACTAGTGCGCTCTTCGAGCTGAAGTTGTGCGGAAACCTTCACTGGGGCTTCAAGATGTAAAGAGGAGACTGTTTCAAAGTGTTCCATGGAACTCTGATGAGGCCGTTGTTGTGTGCCACTGGCTGAGAGGAAGAACCCTCACATCTTCCTCTTGGCCTTTCTCATCTGAGAGTCCTGGTGCCGTCTTGAAGGATATTCCAGCGCATGTAACTGATGTCACGACAGATTCTCAAACACTTGGTTTCTCCTGAGGGGCTTATCTATAGAACTGAATACTTCAGACAGCACTGTATCCCAGCATGCATCTCTGCTCACTCAGACCACACCCTAATGAGTAGGATGCAACACTCTAGTAATGGAGATGTAGAGTTTATAAGTAACGAGGGAGCAGACAAAGGTGATTAGAACACAATGGCATGTCAAGTCTGTAAATCTTTTAATCTTTAAACCATGAAGATGGTTGGATAGATCAGGAATTGGGCTTTATTTTATTATGGGCAGTCCTTTCGCTCAAATGCCCACTTCTTGCTGGACCTGTACATGTGTTGGCTGGCTGGCATGATTTGCTGTTGGTGATGAGTAGGTCAGGGTGATGTTGCAGGGCTATGGTCGGCTCTCTGTGAGCTCAACATTTAGATTTGCTCTGTATGATTTGTACCATGAATAATCTAGATAATTGTAAAATGTAGACATGGTTTTGTATTGAATGATTCCATTGTTTTTAGGCAAGGATTTGTTGTTGTGGTATGTACATGGTAGTTTGGTTCTTCATACAGTTTTGATTGATATAACTTGTACACACTGGGTGCATAATAATGTAAAAGTATACTGAATAGTAGTAATTACCAACAGCAACAAACAGATCTCCTCAAGGTAAGTCTGTTGGCTGTGTTTTAATGAAGACCATCGCTGGACTTCAGGATCTTCCTCCGTTCAGCTCAAGGTGAGGCGCTGGTTCTGTTTTTTCTTTGGTTGGTTCCGGCCGGAATGTTCGGATTCCAGTCGGACGGTTTGTGCTTCCCGCCGTGGAAGGTTTTGAGTGCGGTCACTTGATTTAGCCCCAATGGTTAGCATAGGACGTTGTAGTCTTGACACCCATTAGAAGCCACCTGGCAGTTAGTTGGACAGGAATCTGTCTGAACGTTCTGGATTGTATTTGCGTAACCTTGAGCCGTTGCCAACAGAAACTATTTTTCAGTTTTCATTGGGAATTGTTGGCCCTTATCTTAAACAACTTAAGTTTGATATTAATTATTATTACATACTGACGCGTACATCGTACAATATGTTGATCATTTTCGATGGTTGCGTCGTACTTTTATCCACGTTGACGGGACTCTCGCTGCGTACAAAACGGTGTTCTACTTGCGGGCCCATTTCTGACATCAGTGAAGGCTGAAAATCATTTCACGGTGGAAGACAATTTGACATTTCTTCAACGGAATCCAGCACCTGAATATGAATGGGTAAATTTTATTTAATATCAATACTGCTTATTCTTTGGTACTTCAGCTTTTGTACGTTCTAAATATCAGCTTTTGTACGTTCTAAATATCTGCGGTCATTAATTGCACAGAAGTTAAACTTTACCTAAAGGAATGACGTTAAACAACGACTTTGGTGCTGAGTTACCAACTCGATAATATCAAAGCTAAAATCAAGCTAAAATAATGGCCGTCCTTCCCACGTGTTCTGTACAAGGTTAAAAAGGTAAAGAGGTAACATGTAGTTTGTCCCAAGGTGTCCACCTCCTCACCCAGAGTAAGACCTCCCCCTCCTCACCCAGAGCCAGACCTCCACCGCCTGTCACAAGTCCTCCAGAACAGGTCAGTGCTCTTGTGTGTGAGTAGAGGTCAGTTTCATTGCATGGCCTGAACCACTTCTTTAAACTTGTGGACTGCTCTGTCTTCATTCCCAAAATGAAATGCTCATGTCTGGTCTCAAGTCTTTTCAAGCCTTGAGTTATAACATAATAGTTAAATTAATTGTTTTAACTAGGTTTTGGATGAGTCAATGAAGTTTATTGTTGGGCAAATGCTGATATAAACCTGCTGCTGTAGCTGAAAGGCGAGGCTGAGAGGCTGGGGGCCGGAGGCCGGAGGCTTGTGGTGCCAGGATGGACCGGAGACTGAGGCTGGAGACCAGGGGCCTGCAGCACCGGATCAGAGGGTAAACATCACCAAGCTCATCTGAAACACTAAAGCCCTCAGTAGTTTAGGTCTGGTTTTGATCATGTTATGACTTTACATCTGTGCCAAGCTGTGATTTGAGTTAATTCATACCGGGTTTATGTAGGAGTCATATGAGCCATTATTGTTAGTAGTGCTGCTATGACCTTAGTGGATGAATTGCTGAACGCGACAATCTGCAGACGTTGTCTAATTTAAGTGTTTAAATATGTTTTTAATTCGTCTTCCATTTTACAAGTGAACCTCAGATGCAGGTGGTTGGGTGCATTGCGTCCCCAGGTGATTTACTGCTGAGACCAACTGTGTTTGTAACCAGACCAGGAATCCATGGCTGAAGGAGCTGATGGAGGAGCCGTGCTGAAGGCCCTGCCTGGTGGAGGAGCTGACGGAGGCCCTGCCTGGTGGAGGATGTCTGTCGTGGCGTAGATGGAGCCTGACTCTGAAGTGATCATCACACTCACTGCCACTTCTCGTAGAATACTGCTACCACAAACCACCGGCGTTTGTACCATATATACCAGACAACTACATCTGTTTTACCACATGTTGAAGCAAGACTTCCGCTGTTTGTTACAGACCAGGACTGTAGGAGAGCTGATGGAGGAGCTGAGACGCTGGAGGACGACTAGGAATCGACCAACAAGGTTCCTCGTAAGTTTGTATTTACTTACATGGTTGACTTAAAGGGCAAAATACAGCTGTTACTTTGACATGCGTTAACAAACTACTGCTGTGTTTTCTTACTAGAATGTGTTTCTGGAGCGGAGGCGAGCTGGTAGGGGAGCCATGAATCTGGGGGATGACCATCACTTTACCAACAAGGATTGTAAGTTTGTATTAACCTAACAAAGTGGAAATAAAGGGCTTAAAAATAAGACGAACTACATGTTTGTTACCAGACAAACTACAGCTGCTACTTTGTTATGCGCCATTAGAGCCTAACTCAGTTTGTGACCTTACATTAGAGACAAATTACTACTATGTTTGTTACCTCACATTAGAGACGAATTACTACTGTTTTTTTACCTTACAAGAAAAGACAAATTACGTTTGTAACCAGACCAGGAATCTGGAGGACTGACGGAGAAGCCGTACATCTGGAAGGCAAATCCTGAGGGCGACCAGGACTCTACCATCAAGGATTCCTCGTAAGTTTGCATTATCTGGATATAGTGGACTAGGTAGGGAGTTGGGGGTTCAACTCCCAAACCAATGGTGCCGGGTTCAAGTCCTCAGAATACAGTGATGCGTCCTTGAGCAAGGCGTCCTAAATCCTGCCTGCTCCTTAATGACGTCTCTTTGGTTCAGATAATGTTGCATCTTTTCAATATTGATCCTAATCCATGTCCTTGTTTGGTCCGGGCAGACACACCTGAGCTGAACCTCACCTGATCCTGTCTGGGCGGGGGCAGACACACCTGAGCTGAACCCCCACCTGATCCGGACATCCTGCTGGTCCCGTCTCCTCAGTTCATCTGAGCCTCTTCCTCCAGAAGACCTGCTGAGCTCAGCGGTCTGAGGCTGATGGATCAATGACCTCCAGTGGGAGTGATCTTCTTGATCCCACATATACCCATGTGCTTCCACACGCCTTTCCCTCAAGTCTGTCACTAACCTCACTACTTCACTACTCTCTACTCCTTCCCCTTCTTCTTCCTTCTCCGTTGTTCGAACCTTTACTCTGAAGGAGTGTCTCCTTGAACCTTTACACTGAAGGAGCGTCTTCTGTCCTCAAAGGGTTCAGCGTTAGGGTTGAGAGTCAGGGTTTAGAGTCAGGGACAGAGCTGGTCAGGGAGGACTGCTTTTACACAAACCTCTTCACTTGCTTTCAGAATGGTGGTGACATTTTGAAAAGATTCATTTGGGAAAATGTTTTCCTCTGCTTTCCGTTGCAAAATATGTATTAAACTTCTGTGTTTGTAACCAGACCAGGAATCCATGGCTGAAGGAGCTGATGGAGGAGCCGTGCTGAAGGAGCTGATGGAGGAGCCGTGCTGAAGGAGCTGATGGAGGAGCTGATGGAGGCCCTGCCTGGTGGAGGAGCTGACGGAGGCCCTGCCTGGTGGAGGATGTCTGTCGTGGGGTAGATGGAGCCTGACTCTGAAGTGACATCACACTCACTGCCACTTCTCGTAGAATACTGCTACCACAAACCACCGGCGTTTGTACCATATATACCAGACAACTACATCTGTTTTACCACATGTTGCAGCAAGACTTCCGCTGTTTGTTACAGACCAGGACTCTGTCTGAGGAGAGCTGATGGAGGAGCTGAGACGCTGGAGGACGACTAGGAATCAACCAACAAGGATTCCTCGTAAGTTTGTATTTACTTACATAGTTGACTTAAAGGGCAAAATACAGCTGTTACTTTGACATGCGTTAACAAACTACCGCTGTGTTTTCTTACTAGAATGTGTTTATGGAGCGGAGACGAGCTGATAGGGGAGCCGTGAATCTGGAGGATGACCATCACTCTACCAACAAGGATTGTAAGTTTGCATAAAGTAAACAGAGTGGACTTGTTGTAACGCAGGATTAGTTTGTCCAGTAGAAGTTAAGGCATACTACTGTGGTTGGTTACCAAACAAACTACAGCTGCTACTTTGTTACGCGCCATTAGAGCCCAACTACTCCTGTGTTTGTGACCTTACATTAGAGACAAACTACTACTGTGTTTCTGACCTTACATCAGAGAAAAATTACATTTGTAACCAGACCAGGAATCTGGAGGACTGACTAAGAAGCCGTACATCTGGAATGCAAATCCTGAGGACGACCAGGAATCTACCATCAACGATTCCTCGTAAGTTTGCATTATCTGGACATAGTGGACTAGGTAGGGGGTTGGGGGTTCAACTCTCAGATCAATGGTGCCGGCTTGAAGTCCTCAGTATACAGTGATGCGTTCTTGAGCAAGGCGCCCTAAAGCCTGGCTGCTCCTTAATGGCGTCTCTTTGGTTTAGATGTTGCATCTTTTGAATATTTAACCTAATCCATGTCCTTGTTTGGTCCGGGCAGACACACCTGAGCTGATCCTGTTTGGTCGGGGGCAGACACACCTGAGCTGAACCCCACCTGATCCGGACATCCTGCTGGTCCCGTCTCCTCAGTTCATCTGAGGTCCTCCAGAAGACCTGCTGAGCTCAGCGGTCTGAGGCTGATGGATCAATGACCTCCAGTGGGAGTGATCTTCTTGATCCCGCATGTAGCTGTGTGCTTCCACACGCCTTTCCCTCACGTCTGTCACTAACCTCACTACTTCACTACTCTCTACTGCTGCCTCTTTCCTTCCTTATCTGTGGTTCAAACCTTTACACTGAAGGCGCGTCTTCCTGCCCTCAGAGGGTTTAGCGTTAGGGTTGAGAGTCAGGGTTTGGAGTCAGGGACAGAGCTGGTCAGGGAGGACTGCTTTTACACAAACATCTTCCCTTGCTTTCGGAATGGTGGTGTCATTTTGCAAAGTGTATTAAACTTCTGTCAAGTGTTTTTGTTTATATATTAAAATCCCACATTGACTTCTACATGTTTGTTGCGGTTCATTTAATTGTCCTTTAACGTGGTTAATGTCAAGCTAAACTCCTGCAATACATTTAATATACATGATTGTTATTCTGCAATGTTCACATAATCCATTTTGTAAAAATATGAAGCCTCCATATTACTACTAAATTCAAGCCCATTCATGTATCTATCAATGTACATACTGCCCCGCAGGCTATTCTCTGCTACTACAACACGTTCAATCCACCAAGATAAGCAGCACAGCAGTCAGGTAACTATTTTAAGCTATAATAAACTGCGCATTTTGTTTATTTAGGTGAAGCATTATGAAAAAATGCTCATGCATAGAAAGCATTTTCATTTTCCGTCTGGGCTAAGCCCCGGATGTTTATGAAACCTAGAAACACCCCTGGCTTAAAGGAGCATTTCACCGGTGGAGGCATGAATATGTATTGAAATTGGGTCCTATATGTAGTCGAATAATAAAATAATTCTAATTTGGTGCCGTCTTGACCGAGAAAAGGCAGAAAGTGACTTTTTGGCGCTTGTGGATTGAAGACAACAACTCCCACCATGCACAGCTTCGCTGGCGGCCACTCCCGCTGATCATCTCCGCCTATCGGACACCTCCTTGTTCCAGCTACTAATGGAACAAATCAGCGTGGAGCTTGACCCGACGTCACTAGAGTAGTGACGCTTGCACAGAAGCATACGGCCGACATCTTTCTTTATTCTGGGTGGAAATAGTAACATAGTTACGCCATTAAATGCGTTTATGTAAACATTTTTAGCGAGAAATGTGCATTTTAATTTCATAATGTTCGCTCGTTGAATGTGAAGGATGTTTGGTTTGATAGTTATAGGCTCCCTGGTTCACCCCGGAACTTCACAAATTAAAAAAACAACTGCGACAACTAGAACGTCTCCACAAGAAAACCCGTCTCACAGTACACGCCCTCGCATACAAAGAGCACACAAACCTCTACAAATCAGCACTAAACAAAGCCCGTTCAGTATACTACTCTGGCATCATTCACTCTGGATCCTCCAACCCACGCACCCTGTTTTCCACCATAAATAAACTCCTCAAGCCCCCCGACAACATTTCATCCTCATTCACCCCAGAGAAATGCAACAACCTCATTTCATTTTTCAACTCCAAAATAGAAAACATCCACAACCAGCATGCAACCTCCTCTGCCTCCACCCCAGTCCCCGAACCCACACCTCCTTCATCCTCAGACCACCGGCTCTCTACCTTCTCACCGATAACCACTGCTGACCTCTCCAAAATACTCTCCACCATGAAATCATCCACCTCCCCCCTGGACCCCATGCCCTCTGAACTTGTCAAAGCCTGTTTTACCTCTCTCGCCCCACTGATCACTGACACCATCAACTCCTCCCTTACCTCTGGCACTGTCCCCCCACCTCTTAAACTTGCTGCTATCACCCCTCTCCTTAAAAAACCTGGTCTTGACTCTGACGACCCCAACAATTTCAGACCCATCTCCAACCTCACATTCATCTCAAAATTACTGGAAAGAGCCATCGCAACTCAACTCAAGACTTACCTCCTCTCCAATAACCTATATGAAACATTCCAATCCGGCTTTAGAACCCACCACAGCACTGAAACAGCACTAATCAAAGTCACAAACGATCTCCTACTCTCCTCTGATTCCGGCTCCCTCACCATTCTCCTCCTCCTGGACCTCAGTGCTGCCTTCGACACCGTCAACCACTCCATCCTCCTCAGCCGCCTGAAATCCTTAGGCATCACCGACTCCGCCCTCTCCTGGTTCAACTCATACCTGTCAGAAAGATTTCACTATATCGCCATAAACAACCACAAATCCCACACCACCCCTGTCTCACACGGAGTCCCCCAAGGCTCAGTGCTTGGCCCCATCCTCTTCATCCTCTATATGCTCCCACTTGGCCACATCATCCGCCGCCATGGACTTCACTTTCACTGCTATGCCGATGACACTCAACTCTTCATCACCACCAAAACCATCACTCCAGCTATTCTCTCCACCCTCACCAACTGCCTCACCGACATAAAAACCTGGATGAACCACAACTTCCTCAAACTCAACAGCAATAAAACTGAAATTATAATCTTTGGCCCAAAATCCACACTCCCCACCTCCCAGAACTACTCACTTTGCATTGATGGTCACTCTGTCACTCCCTCCGCCCTGGTCAGAAACCTTGGCATCTACATGGACCCTGCACTCTCCTTCAAGTCACACATAAACCACGTCACTAAAATATCCTTCTTCCACCTCCGGAACATAGCACGCCTTCGACCCACTCTCTCCTTCTCAGCTGCTGAAACACTAATTCATGCCTTCATCACCTCCAGACTCGACTACTGCAATAGCATCCTGTATGGTCTCCCCTCCACTGTTCTTCAAAAACTGCAATATGTTCAAAACTCCGCTGCTAGACTGCTCACCCACACTCCCTCCAGAGAACACATCACGCCCGTCCTACGTCAACTTCATTGGCTTCCAGTAAAACAATGCATACATTTCAAGATCCTCCTCACCACCTACAAAGCCCTAAACAACCTTGCCCCCTCATACCTGACAGATCTCCTCCAACGCCCCATTGAACCACACCGAACACGCTCCACTGTTGCCAACACCCTCATCCCCATCACAGGACCAAATACCGCACCATAGGGGACAGAGCCTTTGCCATCGCCGCCCCTACCCTCTGGAACTCCATCCCCCTGGCCATCCGTAACTCTGATTCACTGCAGTCTTTCAAAAGTCATCTCAAAACACATCTCTTCAACATCACTTACAACACCTGACAAAAAATGTACACCCTCTCTCTTTCTCACTGTCCTATCTTTCTCTGTATTGTTGTTTTTGGAGTATTTGTATGTATGTATGTATGTATGCATGTATGTACTGTACTGTTCATTTGCATCCTTTTTGTTTTGTGTTTTTTGTAAAGCGTCTTTGGGTACCGAGAAAAGCGCTATATAAAACCTATGTATTATTATTATTATTAGTTATGACGAAGAGGGAACGCTCCATTCACTTGCATGGACAGCGTCTCTGGTTGCTAAGCAACCTCAACGTCTTGGCGGACTATCTGCTGATCAACACTACGAATGCTGGAAACACACCAGACACACCATGTGAAGTTATTTAACCCGATTATTGTTATTTATATCCGAGATTATTTAATCTAACCCGATCTAAACTCTATCATGCACCCAAACACGGCGGCGTTTGGGTTTCCTACCTCGGACTCCTAAATCCAGCGCAGCCACTGGCGCGTTGAACCATTTTTGTGACACACAATGATCAAGCGTCAAGTTAGGCACGTTACACGCGTTTGGTGTGGCCGTAGCCCGTGTCCACCAAAAGCGTTTTTTTATGCGGTTTCACCCAAAAAATCGGCTTTGTGTGGACGGGGCCAAGAAGGCGAACACACGTCACCAAGACGGGGAGACAGCGCCAGGCGACTTACGCCACTATCTGCCAATTGATTGTGGATGCCTGGGCTGATATAACAGTCTCAACTGTGGTCCAAGCTTTCACGAAGGCAGGAATAATCACTGAACTGCCAGGCAACAGCAGCGACACTGACTCGGATAATTACGAGAGGGATCCGGGCATGTTGGATGCCGTACTCGCCCAACTGTTCAATTCGGACACACAAGAATTCGAGGGATTCGTAGACGGGGAATGAACTGAAAAAGTGAGCTTATTGTTAAGAGATATTGATCAGATATTGATCAGATATTGTTAAGATGCACATTAACGTTTGAACATCGTTACCATGGGAGTGACCGGAGTTGTCAGAACGCTTAATAAAGTTTGACTTTATCTGACTGTTTTGTTGACATTCCCTTAAGCACAGCTCGGTCTAGTCGATGCATAACGCAACCCCAGTCAAACGTTTGACTGCAGTATCTTCTATTCTATGCGCCTTATAATCCGGTGCGCCCTATAGGCCTATATGAAAACTGTTCTAAAATAGGCCATTCATTAAAGGTGCGCCTTATAATCAGGTGTGCCTTATAGTGCGGAAAATACGGTAGTCCTCGTTTGTATTTCTTTCGAAATGGTGAACTTTTGCATGGAGCCATCTTCTATGTCAGATCTAGTACCCTCCGCCAATGTACTTCAGTTTTATCAACAGCCTCTGTTATCTTAGCTTCAGACGCTGTGGATGTTAGTTTCTGCTGGTGAAGTCCCACCCACTGGCACTGCTCTAATAGGTCTGTAGCGTCAGTGGGTCCCACCCCCTAGAGGGGGGTGGGACTAGTGGTTGTAGTCTTACGAGAATCATCCCCTCTTACACTTCCTATTTTCTTGTACGCAAAAATCGTCATATTGCGTCATTGAAAACAGGAAGTGTTGGAGATCGATACGGATCTCTCCAGTCTCTCCAGAAAATAAGGGAATGATGCGCTAGACCATTCAAAAATATGCGGGGGGTTCTAAAAATACAAAGCTTATGTGAAATGGGTGAAGTTGCCCTTTAAGGAGTGGACCCATCAAAAACTCATTTCACAAATGCATGTTTTTGCATGTCACTATTAGGTTGTTTCAGTCATTAGCCTGTGACGTCAGTGGGGGTGGCAAGTGGAATCACGTGACAGTACTTGGACGTTGGATGTTTATGTCCTACAAGCCGCAGCGAGACATGATAGCCCAAGGATGGCTAGAGTGCGATGACTGCAGAACGTTAGAAAAGCAGTAACATTTTAGGCCACCAAGGGGCAGCAACAAACCATTGAGTTTCATCACTCGTCTCAGCGAGTGGTGTTTCAAATGTAAGCTACCCTTTTTATAGTTTTATATGTCTCAGTATTTAGGTCAATAATAAAGATAATATAAATGCGGGTATATGAAAAATAAATAGCCGTGCAGTGCCGATGTTCTATGATCGATTTAAATCATAATTATAAAAAATACTTATTTAAATTGTAAGTAGAAAATAAAAATATAATATTCGTAAAATAAATTGCACTTTGTGATTTTAAATCATCTCTCTACCTGCTATTAGAGACATATCCCTACTCCTGGCAGAGATAGACGGGGAGATTCCTCCACCGCCTCCGCATATCCTTCCAGTCATCCCTCCCTCTTGCCCCCACCCTCTCGTTATGATGTGACCGTTACGCACGGCTATAATAAGCTAGAACGAGATTCTCCGGGGCGAATCCTTCCCGACGTCACTCCTGGTGCCCCATAAATAGAGCGGGCAGGACTCCTCTCTGCACTTAAACTCAAAACACATAATTTCTTCAGCGCGTGAACGACAACAGAGGATTAAACATAAGCGAGTCCATTCGGTTCCTGGATATTTGAACAGGACTAGTATTACTCCTACTACCAGAAGCCACATCACGTAAGTTCAACATTATCCGTCGGCCTTTTAAACCAGTTGTGTTTTGTGTGTTGTAATGTTGTAGTTCAATTCACCGAACGACAAAATATAATTATCACGTGGGTGTGGTGTTCATTGTCCATGTTTTAACTCGTGCATGGGGCATATCTCCACAGCTTTGAGCAGACCATGACTTTGAACAAGGGAGATAAACTGCGGAACATGGAGAGGAGGCGAGGCAGCGTCCCCTTCCCAATGCATCTTCCCAACCTGCACCGGCGCAGCATGCCCGTGGACGACCGCGACCTGCGCGCCTCATTGCCTCCGAGTCAGGTGGACGAGCTGTCTAACCTGCTGCGCTGTACCTCCTCCTATTCCTCCCCCGGAGAGCCACTACAGGACAGCTGCGTGTCCGATTCCTCCGACTCGGTAATCTCGTCCGGCAGCGACGCCGATAACCAGCTGTATAAGGTGGTCGTGTTGGGGGAACACGGCGTGGGCAAGTCCAGCCTCGCGCGCATCTTCGGCGGTGTGGAGGAGGCTCACGACTCTGAGGAAACAGGTGAGAGGATGATCATGATCATGATTTTGGTGGAGATGCTGTCGCAGATGACTCATAAAGTCTATTGGAGATGATGGAGGTGTAGGTGTGTGATTCTCGCTTCAAGTGACAGTTTTACAACTTAATTATTCATCATGAATAAACGACTTTATCATTAATACATCCTATTGATGAATGCAACTAATAATGAATCATGACACTGTATAATCTCTCAATCTAGCTTGATTCTTTTACTCTTTGTGTTGTCTAATCTGTTTTGAATCTGAGTGGACGGATCGATTTGTTTTCTGTCTATGTGGACATTCAGTGTGTGTTTCCAGGCCATTACAGATCCATTAATGGACCCAATGTGGAGGAAACATTTCTAGTCAATAAATCCTGATGAGTGTATAAATAGATACACATGTAGGCCTCCTAACTTAAATTGTCATATATTAATTATATTAAGACCATTAAAACATTAACACAGGCTAATTTCCAAAACTCTGAAAGTTAATTTAAATTCACTGATCTCTGACACATTGCCTGTATATTTATTTTAATTCACTGCATATTCACATATATCACTGTGCATTTGTTGTATAAAAGTTCCATCTGTTTTCTACTCTTTAGGAAACACCTATGACAGATCGGTGATGGTTGATGAGGAGGAGGCGTCCATTTTGTTGTACGACGTTTGGGAACAGGTGAGCCAGGAGCCAGACTATATTTATGGCAAAACGGACATTATCATTGGTCTAAATATTATTATGATATGGTGGTTCCCAGAGCGATAGTGTGTAGTGACGCATGCCATGTATGTCTCTGTTTCCAGGACAACAGTCCCTGGCTGAAAGAGCAGTGCATGAAAATGGGAGACGCCTACATCATCGTCTACTCCGTGACGGACAAGTCAAGCTTCGAGAAGGCGTCGGAGCTGCGTATACAGCTGCGCCGGGCCCGTCAGTCGGAAAACATACCCATAATCCTTGTCGGCAACAAGAGCGACCTGGTTCGATCCAGAGAGGTGTCTAAAGATGGTGAGTTGAAGTTGATTGAGTTTATTTATAACACGCTCTTTATCGTTTTACTCCTACGATCATGGTAGATGTGAACCACCTGACTAATTCTGAGGGTGATGGTTAATGGCTGGGTGCGGCATGAGACTGGGTGAGGGTTAGAGAATAGGTTAGGGTTAGAGACTGGCTGAGGGTGAGGGATAGAGACTGGGTGAGGGTTAGAGAGTGGGTGAGGGTGAGGGATAGAGACTGGGTGAGGGTGAGGGCTAGAGAGTGGGTGAGGGTGAGGGTTATTACATGGAAAAGGGTGAAAGTTAGAGGCTGGGTGAGGGTGAAGATTAGAGATTGGTCTAAGGAGGAGGTTTAGAGAGTGGCTGAGGTTGAGTGTTAAAGAGCGGGATATTGGGAGAGAGCCATTAAAGTGGAAGATAGAGCAAGCACATCAGCCACAATGAAAAGCGTTTTTAGCCGACGTGGTTCCTTATCAGGCGTTACAGTACAAATGTAGCTAACTATAACAGTCCATCGTGTCTACATATGTTCCTTACAAGAGTCGAAGGGATTGAGTAACAATCTTTTATAGTGGTTAGCGTTATTGTTTTTCTTCAACTATGAAAAGGGGTCACGCTTCAAAAGGTGTTTAGGCTGAAAGGGAAAGGGAGGGCAGAGGTATTCTGACATGGGGTTGTCAGGGCCATGGTTTACATTTACATTGAGGCACAAAGCAATTACAATCAAAGCTTAAGAATCTAAATTGGAGCAGCAACAACAAAATGTTATAGCACTGCATAATCCAGTTAGAGGAAATAAACTGCTGGACAAAGTGCATTGGTTCTTGGATGTTAAAACCTATCAAGTGTTGGCACCCTTCAGTTCACCAACCTGACTCTCTGCCCCGTCCTGTCTCCGGCCGTCTCACAGAGGGCAGCGCTTGCGCCGTGGTCTTCGACTGCAAGTTCATCGAGACGTCGGCGTCGCTGCACCACAACGTGCTGGACCTGTTCCAGGGCATCGTGCGGCAGGTCCGCCTGCGACGCGACACCAAGGAGGAGAACGCACGGCGCATGGCCAACTGCAAGCGGCGCGAGAGCATCAGCAAGAAGGCCAAGCGCTTCCTCGGCCGCATGGTCGCTCGCAAGAACAAGAAGATGGCCTTCAGACAGAAGTCCAAGTCCTGTCACGATCTCTCTGTGCTTTGAGGGGAAGGGGATGCAGGACTCCCCCCCCCCCCCCCACCTGCTGAAGACCAGAAGCTGTGTGTGTGTGTGTGTGTGTGTGTGTGTGTGTGTGTGTGTGTGTGTGTGTGTGTGTGTGTGTGTGTGTTTTAACACTAACACTTAAAGGACTAGTATCGTTGTACAGAAATGCAATATATTTTTTATTTTTATTAGAAACTAAACACAAGAGCCAACAGAGGACTTGTGGGTCTGAGAATATTCAGGCCGCGCCAAGAGGAATAATACGCATGTTGTTGATTTTTATTTATTATTATTATTGTTATCATTATGATGATTATTTCAAGACAATTATTTTATTCTGTGTCTGCCTTAAAAGATTTTCTGCCATCATATGGTCCTTTTTTTTCTCATGGTCTGGTAGGATTACCTGGTAGGAAATTGTGTGTATATAAACGGTATTCTGACAGACTGTGTAAGGAAAACATACAAGTCATGGTGTTGTCCAAGGCACACTGTGCCAGATCTCAAACTTGGATTTCTGGAGTCCGTTCTACTTGATGAGTGGTACGCAGGTTCGTACCCGGCCCAAGTCAGGATTAGAGAGAAGTTGTGTTTGTGTTTTTTAAAGATTGACATGACATGAATAATAACAGCAATAAACAGATGTTGGTTGTTTGAAGCATACGGTTACTATGAAATTATTGTTTGCATTTGTTTCTTTTGCAATAAAAGGTAATTATTACTATCCTTATCATCTCTCAAGTCAAGTCAAATATATTGTACTTGAATGGCCCTTAATCCCAGTTACAGTCTGGAAGGGCTTTACAAGCCATATATTTATGACATCCCACTAACTCTAGCCCCCCAAATGGCAAGAAAAAAGTCCCTTTATTAACAAGGATTATTCAGAAGGAACGCAAAATCGGGGATCCCTTCTTCAAGGGATGGTAAGGAGTGGGTAAGGAGGACAATGAGGAATATCAAGGTCTTTTGGATATGATGATGCTAATCCATGTCTATCAGCGGCATTCTGTAAAAGCCGGAGGCTTATTTTAGAGTTTAGTAAACAGAAAAGTCATCTAGATGATGTGAATGTGTGGATGAGCGTAATGCATCTGCTGAGGATAACATTGGTCTGATTATGGTAATGCATCTAAGACTAAAGAATTTAGTTCTAGCGATACTTTTTACATGTTGATTAAAATAAATACAGGTCACAGGACACTGTGATGGTCGCTCGCACGAACAAGAAGATGGCCTTCAGACAGAAGTCCAAATCCTGTCACGATCTCTCTGTGCTTTGAGGGGAAGGGGATGCAGGACTCCCCCCCCCCCCCCCCCCCCCACCTGCTGAAGACCAGAAGCTGTGTGTGTGTGTGTGTGTGTGTGTGTGTGTGTGTGTGTGTTATTCCAAGAGGAATAATACGCATGTTGTTGATTTTTATTTATTATTATTATTGTTATTATTATGATGATTATTTCAAGACTATTCTTTTATTCTGTGTCTGCCTTAAAAGATTGTCTGCCAGCATATGGTCCTTTTTTTTCTCATGGTCTGGTAGGATTACCTTGAGGTCCCACTCTGTGGGAAATTGTGTGTATATAAACGGTATTCTGACAGATTGTGTAAGGAAAACATACAAGTCATGGTGTTGTCCAAGGCACACTGTGGCAGATCTCAAAGTTGGATATCTGTTTCCTCGGTGGCGGGACTTATTCTTCAGAGGTCTATATTCAAATGTGCCCCCTTCTTACGTAGGAGGGGGTGCCGAAACTGACTCGCTCGTTTGATAACTGTAGACAAGGTACTTTCATAAATGCAAAAAAAAAAAAAAAAAAAAAAAAAGTGTTGTTTTCATAATATGTCTCCTTTAAGTCTTTAAATTGGGTTAATTTTTGCTTTGGGCAGATGATTATCATTTCCATTTTCCCTGCTGCAAGCAGTTTCGGGACATCCAGAAACAGTCCTAAACAATCCTAAAACAATCCTAACAATTAGGACTAATTCTTTAGTCCTAACAATCCTAAAACAGTCAGACACCATTACAACCTTCAAGTCACAACTCAAAACTCACCTGTTCAAACTCGCACACAACGTCTAACTGATCACTGTTTTGATTGTTTGTTTTTTTTAGTTTTTTTTTTTGTCTTGTTTTGGTTTTATTTATTTCTTATTACTTATGTTTATTTATTTATTTATTTTTTCCACAATGCCTTGTTTTTTAAAAAATGTATGATGACTATATGCTCTGTAAGGTGACCTTGGGTGTCTTGAAAGGCGCCTCTAAATGAAATGTATTATTATTATTATTATTATCCATCTTTTAATTGCACCTAAGCAAGTTTCAAGCTTCTGGATCTGGAGGACTCATTTGATTCAACACAAATGTCGATTTGAGTGTCGTCGGCATAACAGTGGAAGCTAATTCCGTTGCTGCAAATTATTTTGCCAAGAGGAAGCGTGCAGTTTGTGCAGTGAACTAAGGAGTGACCCTTGGGGGAAGCTGAGGTTGCGCGTTTATATTAGTGTTTTGATTTGAATGCCTTACAGAGAATGAATTGCGTACTATTTGTGAGATAAGATCTGCACTAGGAGCAGAACCTTTGAAACCAGCATATTGTTCGAGACGATGAAGATGAATGCTATGGTCAAATTAGTCGCGGGTGGCACTGAGGTCAAGCATCACCAGCAGGGAGCTTCCGTTGCTGTTCCTGGTAAGGAGAGGATTGTTTGCAACTCTGCTCAGAGAAGTTCAGTGGAGTAGAAAGTCCTAAACTAAGACTGAAAAGGTTCAAAAAAGTTATTGGTCATCGGGTGGTTGATGGTTTGCTTAGCTATAATACTTTACAGTACCTCAAAAAGGATAGTAAGGTTAGAAATGGGCCGATAGATGCTGAGTCCTTGAGTACAGGGTCTACCAGGCTTCTTGGGTAGCCGTTTTATCATAGCAGTCTTAAAAGTGGAGGGAACTGTTCCAGTACACTTTTTACAGTGTTTAAAAATAAATGTAGGGTTGTTTTTGTTTAAATGCTGTCGTTCTTCTTTCTGCAGCTTAGTTTCAGAGTGCAACCATCCAGGTATCCATACCCCCACCGTGAAAGAGGATAGAAATTGATTAGATAAAGCTGAGGAACAGGTTGAGACAACCAGGTCTAAAACACCACGGGTCGGGACATGATCTAGTGGGTTTCCACCATTGTGGGTAGGGTGCTGGACCTAAGCCCAACGTGTCTGTGTTAGACAGAAACAACTTTAAGAGAGAATCAGACCCATGAATGTTGAAATCCCCCTTAAGCAAAATTGAAGATGTCCTTCACAAAAACTGTATGGGCCCGGTGGGCTTTAAACTATAGCTAACAGGAAGGACTCTGAATAAAGACTGAATATAGTAATTTTTGGGTTAAAGCATGAGCTTCAATTAGATATATGGGCCATACCAACACCTTTTTGAATACAATTGTTAGTGGCAGGGATAGATTTGTTTAATGGCAGATATGCGTCTGGTTTTAACAACGCTTCACATTGGGCCTTGGGGGGGGTTGTCTGAACAGCAGGCAAGGTTCAGAACACAAAGGGACACAGAGGGAATTAGTTTAAGCATTTAATGGTCTCATGAATTTTCATAGATGAGATTCTATCAGTGGAATGGAGGCAATCTGCCTGGAAGGCAGTCCCACAGGAAGGGACCGCGGCTAGTTAGGATTCTCTGGGTGAAAGAGTTAACCATTAATCCACTAGGAATGACAAAAACACAGTTTTCCACAGCAATTTAAACTGTTCTCACACCTTTGCCAGGACACAAACAAACTTTACTCACGTACAGAATTACAGAGCTAGTGCGGGTAAGGCAGGAGCCAGTGTGGCAGTTGTTCATATAGTCACTGTTGCTACTATCATCTAAAACCACCAGTTTGGATGTGAAGGACGTCTTCTATTGCTGCCGTTAAACCAAAGCTGAGGGTTGCGGTCAATACTACTTTCCAGAAAGAAACACCTGCTCCTGATACATTGGTATGGAAAACGGTGTATTGTTATTAATATTATTAATAAGTCTTTAAATATAATTATTATTATTATCATTATTATCACTATTATTATTATTATTATTATTACTTTTAACCTACAGCTGAGCTCAAAGAAAGCATTAACGCTCTACTTACCTTTCATACCTTTTTTAACCTATTGTTTGGTTGTATTGTGGGTTGGGAACGATAGTGAACAGTTAGAAAACATACCATGTTAATAAAAACTGGAAGCCAGAAAAGTTCAGCAGTGAATCAATAACAAAATACAAGTACTGTTGCAACTATACATATATCAGTGTGAAAATGTGTGGTTGTATGTGTTTGATATGTACCTTCTAAACTTGTAGGCGACAATGGCTGCCCAGCATACTCTAGTGATGTTCCTCAGAGCCCTCACAGTAAGCAACTGTTTAATTTGAGATAATTATAATGAATCTTTGAAATTAAATCAAACATTGTTTGCTAACAACGGAAACAATTTAAGAGAGTTTGTTGTCTTCGACAGTTGTGGATGTTCCATGTCTTTATGCCCTGCTTGGGAGCTAACGTTAAAATAGGAATCCCAGAAAACTACGATGGAATCTTCCCGTGGTATCTTTCAAAGGTAACAACAGACTGTCCCAAAATACCTGAATGACTTTAATGACTTAAGACTTATACAATTATCAGCCTTCTTAATTTTTTCCCATCAAGTAATTCTGTAACAATTTATGAAAGAAAATGTTAAAACAAATATGTTGATATTACCCACACTTTCATTAAACTATGAACAGAAATTAAGAAATACAAAGGTTAAGAACAGTTTTATAGATTTTATACCAATATACAAAATAAAGGGTTGCACAGCATGTCTACGTCTTCTTTTCTGTAATATGTTATTTGTTATGATTGCCATAGCCTTCCTTCAGCTATAATTAAAATGCTTTGTGAGAATATCTGTTATAAGTTGACTGAGCCTGATTCTGTAAGAGCCAATTTAGGTCTTAGACCATTCCCTGCACATTTTTGACCAGTCAGGGTATCTCATCAGTGATTGGTTGAGATAATCCATCTTGGAACGCTTACCGGGGGAGAAACAATAGGGCGGGAAGAAGCAGAAAGTGCGGGGAAGTTATTATTGTTCATAATCATGATCTCTTCAGCCCATCTCTGTCTCTCTATTTATGCTAGAAAATCGTACCTACAGCGCCTTCAATTGCTTTATTCTTAATATATAATTGAGAATGAATGCAGTAGAATATCACATAAGTTTGGATGTTCAGCTGGTTAAGGGTGTTAAAGGTTGGGTATGTAATTCTCTTTTTTGGCAATTTTTGCAAAATTACTTGTAATCCTTATCATAACCCACTTACAGCCACTGAGTTAGAAGTACTGAGATGAAAATTAAACAAGTCAATCATCTGTGGAACGGGCAGGCCTCGAAAAACTCCAGCCAATGATTTCCAAAACCACCGAGTGGCATTGGACAGTAAGTACGTCAATCAAACGGTCGTACTGCACTCCCCCTCCCCCGCTCCCCGCGCGTGACCCCTTCGTGGACATACTCAAAGCTCGTGACCCAGAGCAAGGTGTTTGTTGTTATCCTGCGGTAGCTACTGGAGCTAGCTAACTAGCTAATCCACATTTGTACCTAGCACTAGAAGACAACCCTAAACTCCAACCTAGCTAGCTTGGCTCACTCTCGCGCATCTGTGTTCGCGCTTGTGCATGATTGCGCGTCCATGTACTTGGAATGGGTGGAGTCGGAGTCAGTAGTCTGGCTGAGCGGAAATGGACAGCGTCAATAGCGCTAGCGTCCCCTTCCTGTTGCAGGCTTTCCCGTATTGTGCTCCCCCTCAAACTCGGAAACTAGGCAGTATGGCGAGTTTTGACGGCTTTGACAGCGCTGTAAAGCTAGCCTGTTTGGCTCTTTCCGTTGAAAATTGCAAAGAAGATCAAGAGATTTGCTTACAGCATTTGCTGAGGAAGAAAGATGTTCTTGCACTATTTCGGATGGACACAGCTGCTGCTTCCCGGGGTTAGCCCCGCCCTAGACGATTGTGATTGGTTTAAAGAAATAAAAACAGGCCAGCCCAGTTTCCCCCCTGGATAGACGGCTCTAAATAGCGTGGTTCCAGACCATTGTAGCCTACTTACTGTAGTTTGGTCTGGCTTTGCGAGACTAGAGTCAGCGTTGAAGGAGAGGGGACCATTCGAGTTGTGTATTTTCAAAATCTGCTGGCGTTTCGCAAATCCACCCAACCTTTAAGGGAGTCCGCTGGTTTTCCAGAGTGGTCAGGTGGTTCACCAGTGTGGGTTCACCAGAGTGGTCAGGTGGTTCACCAGAGTTGCCAGGTGGTTCACCACCAGAGTGGTTAAATAGTTCACCAGAGTGATCAGATGAGTCACTAGAGTGGTCAGATGCTTCACCAGAGTGGTTAGATGCTTCACCAGTGGTCAGGTTCTTCACCAAGTGGTCAGTTGGTTCAGTAGAGTGGTCAGGTTGTTCAACAAGATGGTCAGGTGATTCACCAGTATTGTGTCTCCAGCTCCCCAGCCTCACCACCAACTACAGTGAGCTGTTGATCCGGGGGGACGACGAGGGAATATTCGGGGTAGACGCAGCATTTCTATATGCTCTGAAACCCCTTGACCGAGAGAAGCAGCCCTCCTACTCTCTACAAGTGAGATACCTATTCTATTGAACCAATGAAAGAACGCGAAAAAACTTGTGCATGTAAATTGTGTGGCTGTATGTGTGCATGTGTGTGAATGTATGTTAGTTTAAATTGTGTGTGTTTGCGTTTATGTGAGTGTGTACTTTTTAATTTTTAATTATTCAACACTTTTTTCCCATTTGTTCATATTTACTGGGTACTGTGTGTGCATGCTTGCATGTTTGTGCGTGCTTACATGTCTGCCGCTGTGTGTGTGTAGATGATGTACCGCATGGCGGGCCAGCGGCAGAGCTTCACGGTAGAGGTGTGTGTCATTGACAAGAATGACAACGTCCCCACCTTCAGTGCGGTCAGCATGCGGGGCAGCGTGCAGCTCGGCCTGCTCAAAGGTACCTGTGACCTCATCGTGTGACGTCATTGTGTGATGCTATTCTGGGTTGAACTGCTGAGTAGATCACTGTGTATCTATGTAGTTGCATTGCTGTGTAGCTTATAGTGTAGTTGTGTCGATGTGAGTAGATGTGTGTAGTTGTGTGTATCTGTGCGGCTGGTTGTGCAGTTGTGTTTCTGGTTATGTAGCTGTGTTTCTCTGGAGCAGGTTTAAGGCAAAAGCAGATGATTGTGTAGTTGTGTATCTGTGTAGTTGTGTATATATGTGTCTGGTTGTGAAGTTACCTACTTATGTATCTGTGTTTCTGGGTGTGTAGTTGTATATCTGTTTAGCTGTCTAGTTGCTGAGTTGTGTGTCTGTGTATCTGGATGCGTAGTTGTGTATATCTGTAGTAGTTCTGTTTCTGTAGAGTTGTTTATCTGCACTTAAGTAGTTGTGTGTCTATGTATCTGATTGAGTAGTTGTTTATCTGTGTAGTTGTGTATCTGCATAGCTGGGTGTCTGTGTGTCTGGTTGTGTAGTTGTGTATCTCTGTAGATATGTGTCTGTATAGTTGTGTATCTGCATAGTTGTGTGTCTGGTTGTATACTTGGTTAGTTGTGTGTCTGGTTGTGTAGTTGTGTATCTGCATAGCTGTGTGTCTGACTGTGTAGTTGTGTATCTATGTGTCTGGTGGTGTATCTGGGTAGTTGTGAATCTGTGTGTCTGGTTGTGTATCTGTGTAGTTGTGTATCTTTGTGTCTAGTTGTGTATCTGCGTAGCTCTGTGTTTGTGTGTCTGGTTGTGTAGCTGCAATCTGTGTAGTTGTGTATATGCATAGCTGTGTGTATGTGTGTAGTTGTGTATCTGTGTGTCAGGTTGCCTGTTTGTAATTCAGCATCCTGTTTGTCTCATGGTCATGCTTGAGTAGTTTAAGTGTTTGTAAAGAAGGACGAGGAGGGATAAGAGAGATGCAGCAGATCTTGTTATACCATCGTAAAACACACGCACCACTGTGGGTCCTTGGGTGTGTGTGTGTGTGTGTGTGTGTGTGTGTGTGTGTGTGTGTGTGTGTGTGTGTGTCAGGTATCCCCTTCATGCGTGTGGAGGCGTCTGACCGAGACGACAGGAGCACTGCCCACGCTGAGCTGAGGTTCCTCCTGATGGACCAGACGCCCCGCATCCCCGCAGCACACATGTTCGCTATAGACGGCGTCCAGGGAGAGGTGTCCCTAACAGAGGACGGTGAGTCCTACTGCCGTTAATATAAGCATTGCTCCAAGTACTACTAGAACCATGTGTACTAGTGTTACCACTGCTTCTATCAGGTATCTGCGTCTCCTCGATCTGAGGAAGTGATGTTTGGTCTCTGAAGCAGGAAGTGTTGGCTCTGTGAACCAGGAAGGGCTATGTGTTTACAGGGGCGTCCACGCTGGACCCAGAAATGTGTGGGCGCTACAAGCTGCTGGTGATGGTGAAGGACATGGCTGGCAAGGCAAACGCCTTCTTCTCCACCGGCACCGTCACCGTGGAGGTCACCGGCAACACCTGGGCTTCGCCCGACCCCGTCCGCCTGCAGGAGAACCTGCCTGGGCCCTACCCTATCCCCATCTCTCAGGTGATATCAGCATGAAGTCACCATCAGCACGACATCAGCATGGTGTGGCCGTCACCATGACAGGCGCAGTACATCACCTTGACATCATCATCATGACATAATTGGGACAGTCAGGACATAGTTATGACAAAATTGTAACATAATCACACAATAAGTCACCGTCTGCGCAACACCCCGTTCAGAGGATATCGTTAATGAAACATTGTTATATTATTATGTTATCCCTATGCTATGCCAGAGCAAAACTTAGATATTCCATACTCCGTACTCTGTACCGTTAGTATTGCTCCTCTGTACCGTTGGTATTACTTTGTAGAGGTGCTGACTTTACTGAGAACTCAACTTTACCAACACTGATTGTCTTACCATGACCCAACAAATAGTAGAGTATCATACATTATTAATGCTGATGGTGGGATGTCTCCTCACAGATGACTTCTCAGAGGTCACTTTGACCACCATCACACCTCCTCCACCTCATCCTCTCCCCCATCCTCCCTCCTCCTCCTCTGCCGTTCACCCCCTATCTCTCCCTCACTCCTTCCTCCTCCTCCACCCTCCCTTCCTACGCCTCCTCATGCTCCCTCTCCTCATAATCCTCCCTCTCCTCCTCTTCCCTCCTCCCTCCTCTTCCTCCCTCCTCCTCCTCCACCTCCACTCACCACATGCAATGATATGCAGATGTCATCAGTTTAGTCGTCGGTCGTGAAACAGGGTCCAGTTTCAGGAAAGAAACACTCTGTCATGTTTAAGCCTCCCTGTGCTGAGCACAGCTGATTTCACACATTAGTCCCGTGTCTGTGTTTTAGATAAGCCACGTTCCCTGGCATTACTGCCAATGACTTCTACTTGACTTCTTCTTTCGGGTTGATTTTAAAGGGGACATATTATGAAAACAACACTTTTCCTGGGATTTGGGGTGTTGTTTTGGGGTTTTGGTGCTCTCACACGCATAAAAACTTAAAAAGTCTGTACACGATTTTTTGAGTGAGATATGCATTTCTGAAAGTAGCCCGCCTACAGTTACCAAACGAGCGATTCAGTTTCGGCGCCCCCTCTTACATAGGAAGGGGGCACAGTTGAATATGACCTCCCACTTCCCTAGTCCCCTCCAATCAGAGCGTAGCTAAGTTTTGTGGACCAGCGGACGAGCAGCTCCGGCGGGGGGAACCCAGCGGCAGCCCAGCTCCGGGAGAACAATCCTTTTCTCTGTCGGACTGCCGCCGAGTTCCCCCCTGCCGGAGCTACCGGACTGCCGTGGATGCTTTGGCGGCAGTCCGGAGGAGGAGATATGGAGGAGTAAGGGATTGTACTCCCGGAGCTGAGCTGTCGGACTGCCGCCGAGCTACCCCAGCCGGACATTTCAGCTCCCGGAGGAAATCCGCCAAAGCTGCTGGACTGCCGCTGAAGCTTCGGCGGTGGCCGGATAGCTTTGACTGCGGCCGGACGGCTTTGTCCAGCAGCTCTGAATGCCGCCGAAGCTTCGGCGGCATTCCGGCAGTTCCGCACGGGGAGCTCGGCGGCAGTCCGCCAGTTCAGCTCCCGGAGTACAATCCCTTTCTCCTCCATGTTGCGGTTCATGGACTTCAGAGAGTCAAGGCCAAAGTTCCTTTCCCCCAATTCTTCTCAACCATGGCCGAGATATGGCAACAATCCCTTCTCCTCCATGCTGTGGTTCAGTCTGACAGCTCATTGGTCAATGGGCAGCAGCTCATTTGCATTAAAGCTACAGACACCATAAACAGCGCATTCTGAAGGGACTGAAACAGAGGGGAATAGCGGTAGGCTCGATTTTTTTTCCTAAAAGCTATTTCCAGCTTCAAAAACATGTTTTCTGGATCTCAAATACTATGTTTACTTGTTGGGAGAACACCATAATATGTCTCCTTTAAACTTTGTTTTTTTTTCTTCTCTCTGTCTGTCTATTCTTCTGTCTGTATGTATGTATGTTTATCTGTTATCTAATTATCTATCTATCTATGCATTATCTATCCATCCATCCACATTATCAACATCTATATCTATATCTATATATAAATATATGCTGTGTGTGTGTGTGTGTGTGTGTGTGTGTGTGTGTGTGTGTGTGTGTGTGTGTGTGTGTGTGTGTGTGTGTGTGTGTGTGTGTGTGTGTGTGTGTGTGTGTGTGTGTGTTTGTGTGTGTGTGGTGTCTATACTTTTAGTAGAATCAGATGTTGGTTTTAAGCTGACATCATGTCACTATACACTGTATGATCTAAAAACAGACTGTCCTCTGAGATCAGACGTTCTCTGGTAACACAAGGAATTGTACAATTGATCACTAGCTGGCAGAGATTCATATATCTATCTATAGAAAAACACTGTGAATATAGACCGCAAGTTTATTGACCATAAGGTGGCTGAGGTCTATATATATCCTTGATATATCTATATCTAAGTCTATGCAGTATATATTGTATACAGCTCAGTTAAAGTGTGAGATGGTTGTTAACATCTTGCTGTGAAAGATTTTCTATGGCAATCTGTTGCCATAAAAAAGTTCATAAAACAAATCTTAATGTAAGTAATTTTCTATCAATCCAGTACCATATAAAAATAGAAACTGATTATAATGCAAAAATATACATTGTCAGTGGAACACAATAAACACAATAAAGTCAGTTTGTTTCTATACAATCTAGAGTAGAAAGAAACATAGTATAAACATAGCATTGGTTGAACATTGATCGAAATAAATGAATGAGGAAAGGCGATGATAAAAGGACCAACAAATGTTAATTGTCCCTCCATTAGGTGACTTAAACTCCAACACCAGCTCCTCTTCTCCACCTCCTCTCCCCCTCCACCTCCTCTCTCCACCTCCTCTCCCCCTCCACCTCCTCTCTCCACCTCCTCTCCCCCTCCACCTCCTCTCTCCACCTCCTCTCCCCCTCCACCTCCTCTCTCCACCTCCTCTCCCCCTCCACCTCCTCTCTCCACCTCCTCTCCCCCTCCACCTCCTCTCTCCTCCTCTCCCACTCGCCCCCTCAGTCTGTTATCTGTTCTGTAATAACAGCACCATCCACCCACTCTAAATATGTACTCACAGTTGTAGGAGTGACGACTTTTCATCTCATTATTCAGAAGCCCATCACGATGCTTCCAGGAAAGATATCAGGCAAATATTCTCTTCTTAGGCATACATTTGTCGTGAATGAAGAATGTCTGCAATTCCTGGATTTTTTATATATGAACATGAAATATAGCACATAAAACACAGCATTTAGTTGATGCAAATCCGGTTGTGTTTTATCTTTATTATACCATAATATACTCTTCAAAACTGTGCTACATCTTACTTATGGTATCATGGTAACAGTCTGTCAGTCAGTTACTACACATTACCACACTGAACATGATACTGCATGAGACAATGCAATGTAGTACTGCACAATAGTACACCATTCTACACGGTACTACACACAGAATACTATGTGGTACTGTGGTACAAGGCTGATAGACTTGTAATACACTATGCTAAGTAGTACTGTAGCACCAAGCTGACAGACTAGTACTTCACCATGCTATGTGGTACTGTAGTACCAGGATGACAGCTCACCTTGGCTGGGAGGGAAGCCTGGTTTCTCCCACGCAGCGTGACAAGACCGCCGCTGAGCCTTCGGCCCGTAGGCGGTGGGTTTTACCGCTCACATGTTCACTCACTCAGTCACACCCTCAGTCACTCACTCAGTCACACCATCAGTCACTCACTCACTCACTCACTCACTCACTCACTCACTCACTCACTCACTCAGTCACACCATCAGTCACTCACTCACTCACTCACTCACTCACTCACTCACTCACTCACACCATCAGTCACTCACTCACTCACTCACTCACTCACTCACTCACTCACTCACTCACTCACTCACTCACTCACTCACTCACTCACTCACTCACTCACACCCTCAGTCACTCACTCAGTCACACCCTCAGTCACTCAATCACTCACACCCTCAGTCACTCACTCAGTCACACCCTCAGTCACTCACTCACTCACACCATCAGTCACTCACTCAGTCACACCATCAGTCACTCACTCACTCACTCACACCATCACTCACTCACTCACACCCTCACTCACTCACTCAGTCACACCCTCAGTCACTCACTCACTCACACCATCAGTCACTCACTCAGTCACACCATCAGTCACTCACTCACTCACTCACACCATCAGTCACTCACTCACACCATCAGTCACTCACTCACTCACTCACACCATCAGTCACTCACTCACTCACTGACACCATCAGTCACTCACTCAGTCACACCATCAGTCACTCACTCACTCACACCATCAGTCACTCACTCACTCACTCAGTCACACCATCAGTCACTCACTCACTCACTGACACCATCAGTCACTCACTCACTGACACCATCAGTCACTCACTCAGTCACACCATCAGTCACTCACTCAGTCACACCATCAGTCACTCACTCACTCACTCAGTCACACCATCAGTCACTCACTCACTCACTCAGTCACACCATCAGTCACTCACTCACTCACTCAGTCACACCATCAGTCACTCACTCACTTACACCATCAGTCACTCACTCACTCACTCAGTCACGCCATCAGTCACTCACACACTCACACCATCAGTCAGTCAGTCACTCACTCACTCACACCATCAGTCACTCACTCAGTCACACCATCAGTCGCTCACTCACTCACATCATCAGTCACTCACTCAGTCACACCATCAGTCACTCACTCACTCACTCAGTCACACCATCAGTCACTCACTCACTCACTCAGTCACACCATCAGTCACTCACTCACTCACTCAGTCACACCATCAGTCACTCACTCACTTACACCATCAGTCACTCACTCACTCACTCAGTCACGCCATCAGTCACTCACACACTCACACCATCAGTCAGTCAGTCACTCACTCACTCACACCATCAGTCACTCACTCAGTCACACCATCAGTCGCTCACTCACTCACATCATCAGTCACTCACTCACACCATCAGTCATTCACTCACTCACACCACTCTCTCTCTCTCTCTCTCTCTCTCTCTCTCTCTCTCTCTCTCTCTCTCTCTCTCTCTCTCTCTCTCTCTCTCTCTCTCTCTCTCTCTCTCTCTGAAGAGAGCACACAGGGTATGGGCCCTGGTCTAATCACATTCTACAAACAAAGTCTCTTTGACATGGTAGTAGACAAGATCATTTTGTTTACAATTTTATTGAGTTATGAATAATGATATATTGCCTGATCCTTGTTGATGGATCTTTGGTTGACTAGTTAGACTGGGATTACCGGTTGGTTTGTTTAGTTCATGGGCTGTAACAGCTGTAACTATGGAAACAGTAAGCCACACAAGCACATCATTCTCTTTAGAGTACATGGAACGTTCTTAATGACTTGTGTACAACATGATCATTATTTTTTATGATGAATCTGGAGATGTTGGACTTCGGGAAAAGCTAAATATATGAATAATAAAAAAAAACGCTTTTAAGGGGAACCATCCCACTCGGCTAGTTTCTAGCATCACAGAATATTGCCTCATGCCATCTGCAACATCAAATTGATGTGATAGATGTGTTAACCATTCAAATAAGCCAAATTCCATGCTATACTGTTAAGGAAAATTGAGGATATTGGTGGAATTTCAATATTGTTTTATTAAATACCAATTTAGTTTGCTGATGTTTGTGTCAGACTGTATGTAAAATGTATTTTGCTACACAAATGCTCACTTGTGTAAACACTAAATGTATTGTTTGAACAAAATTACCTTCAGGATGTTGTCAGACATAAAAAAAGATCTCAAACTTTGGGAGTCTGGATGAAAGGTTCTGGTTGGTTCTGGTTTGGAGAGTCACCTCTCCAAACACAGGCTGCATGGGTCACTTTATTTACACCCCCTTCAAAAACAAGGCCATTAGAATTGCTTTAAGTTGTAGTACATTTTAAAGAAATTTTAAGAGATGATCGTTAAAACTTTTACGACTCTCGTATTTTATTTTAAGTTAAAAGTAATTTAAAAGAGAATCATTATATATAAATATGTGATTGTACAATGAAAAATATAACATTGCAAGTATATATTTGAATAAATAGCTGCAGAAAATGATAACCCCCCTGGTCTAAAAGTGTAAAGCCATCAGGCAGACCTCATATGTTTTTTCCATACTTGGGGTTCATGAAAACCAAAGGACGAATCCCTGAAAGCTAATTCCTCGCACCAATATAAACAACACAGCCGCCAAGCACAGACTGGGGCAGTAGAGTCTTTCGTTGAAAAACACTGGATTGCACAACAACCACAAAACACAGGCCAGGCAAAACAGATGACCTCACCACTTGTGTGGATGTCCAGCACAGAGCTATTTATAACGCCGGGACTGATCATTTATCAAACCTTCACGCTCGTCTCTTAAAAGGCGTAGTGGTCAGGAAGTGCGACTGGAACACCAGGAAGGAGTCAGTTATGCAGCAGCGTGGCCGCGCATGTGTGTGCATATGTGTGTACAGAAGCACGGCAATCTCCAAAACAAAGAGGAGGGGTGAGGGAGAGAGGGAGAGGGGCGGTGTAGTGGATTCACATGCCCTGGATATGTGTATGTGTGTGTGTGTGTGTGTGTGTGTGTGTGTGTGTGTGTGTGTGTGTGTGTGTGTGTGTGTGTGTGAGTGTGTGTTGGGGGGTTGCTGAAGCTGTTCTCTCCTTGTTGGGTTCTGTTTGATGGTTAACCAGGGCCTCGCTGTGTGCTTAGGGGGCTTTGGAGCGAAGTGGAAAATCCCCCCCCCCCCCCCCTTTCCCAGGAGGGAGAGACAGAGAGAGACAGAGAGAGGGAGGGAGAAGGAGAGAGTGGGAGAGAGAGAGAGAGAGAGACCCTCTGTTCCTCATCATTGTCAGTTCGTTCTGTCGGTTCTTTATCATGTAAACATGCGGTCGCCTGGCGCAGGACTTACACATCATACATCTGCTCACCTCTTTCTGTTCTGTTTTCCTCTCTGCTCTCGCTGCAGATGATACCACTTTCACTGTTTGTTTTTGTGACGGAAAGATACCTTGACTTAAGGTTGCTTATGTGTGTGTTCCATATGTGTGTGCGTGTGAATGTGTGGGTTTGTTTTCATAATTGTCTGTGTTTCTATCTGTGTCCGAATGAGTTTTCTGGCTTCAAACCTGTGTGTGCGTGTGTGTGCGTGTGTGTGTGTGTGTGTGTGTGTGTGTGTGTGTGTGTGTGTGTGTGTGTGTGTGTGTGTGTGTGTGTGTGTGTGTGTGTGTGTGTGTGTGTGTGTGTGTGTGTGTGTGTGTGTAGGTAAAGTGGAGTGGCAGCCAGGCAGAGTACAGTCTGGAGGGGGAGTTTCCAGAGATGCTGTTTACCATAAGCATGGATGGAGTAATCTCCCTCAATGCTCCCCTGGACAGAGAGACCCAAGACCAGGTCTGTATCAGCGGTACACTTACACCCATAGCAACACCAAGAACCACACTCCACAGTCTAACCCGGGCAGTAACACCCACAAAGCTATCACCTATCCCAAAATACCTCATATTAACACCTAAAACTAACCTCAAACCTGCACCAAAACCTACACTCACACCTAACACTAAGAACCACACTTTAACACCACAGTCTAACCCGAGCAGGCACATGCACCAATCACTAGCTACGACCTCTATTCTAACCCTAACCTAACTCCAAACAAAACCACTGACCACTAACCGTTCCACCTAATCTAACACTTACTACGGCCCAAAGCCACAAGAAGTGGGAAGAAACTAGGGGTGCTGATGAAAAGTGCCCTGACATTCTTTTTCAGTATTAATTAATCATTGATCAATTAAAGTTGGTAGAATTATATTCTGACTTCAAAATTCGGATTTTGAATCACAGAATTCTGAGAGTAAAGTCAGAATTCTGAGATTAAAATTCTGACTTCTGAATTCTGATTTATTTTACTCGTTCAGCGTGCGGTTGCTATCCTGTATAACGCAAACTGACTCTCACTGAACTTGGTTCCCTGCAGGTGGCCATTAGGAATAACGTGGTCCATATTTTAT